>NC_135698.1:2915089-2980089 GCF_964276395.1 Gasterosteus aculeatus
AGCTTGCTTTGCGCGCTGCGTAAAATACGCATGCAGTAACAACGCCGGCTTTGTGTGTTTTCAGGTGCTGTGCATGTCAGAGGAGGAGTTCTCTGAGTTTAAGGACAATGAAGGGTGGGAGGAAGATGAGGACGAGGACATTTCCCTTTCCTTCTCTAACGAGGGTCTCTCCGGATTGAAGGCTTCGTGGAAGTGGCTCATCCACGGGGCCGCACGTCTGACTCTGCGGTCCTACGGGGAAGAGGCGCCGGGCGTGAAGAGCGACCAGGAGCTGATGGAGGACAGGGTGGCGTTTGCAGGGCTGAGCAGCAGGCGGCGGAACGCCCTGCAGGTGCGCTGTGGGCAGAAGAGCATCCTGCACAGACTGATGGAGCTCACTGGCTCGTGACTCCGGCTCCGCAGTACTTTTTAAATCTGAATGCTTGAAACCAAAATGTTTAGAATCACTGGCAATAAATGTTTTTTTTCCTCAAGATGATTCATTCATTTACAAAACACCTGAGAGTCCTGCAAATTACATTTTGTCTCTAGAAGTAGAAGTATGAGCAGACTGTTCCTTTAAAAAAATCAGTCAACGGATCAGTGTGAGAATCCGCCATCAGGCCTGTACGCTTGTTACGGTTTAACTTTAAACACCACTGAAATTAAGTTTTATAGACCACCGTAAGCCGCCAGTATTCAGAAAAGCTGCTTCCGATCTTTTGTCAGGTTACGCTGGATGTTCAGTTACATTAAGCCAAAGTAATTCGATGCGGGCAACGTGTGTTCCAAGGTGATTTGAGGAAAATGAAAGTGGTTTGAAGGAACATTAGATAAGACATTTGGAACCGGTGTTGGAAATAAAATGTCTCATAATCGAACGCTGCCCGCATCCAGTTCAAAACAATGGTGCTCACGCACCACGCTGCGAACGGAGCGGGTCGAACCAGACACCCCGACCCGCTCTGCGTCCGCAAAACTGCTCGTCCCTCCCTCACGGAGAGCAAAACACTCCACTAGATCACCACTCTTTGCCGTCCTTGCTCCGAAATGGTGGCACGAGCTCTCTGAGGACACCAGGAGCGCAGAGAGACTTCACTTAAATTGTACTTGTAACGGCACTCGTTTCTTGTTCCGTTTGTACCCTATGGTCGAATGCACTCATTGTAAGCCGCTTTGGATAAAAGCGTCGGCTAAATGACAACGTAAAACACTAGAAATTATTTTAACTTGATGGTTTACAGCTCATAGATGGGGAGAATAGCGAAGAAAAAAGTGCATCAGCCAAAATCAACACACCACAAATGATGCAAAAGGTCAAAGAAAATCTCCAGATAAGCAATTGGCTCCTATCTTTTTTGGTAATACAGCGTTTAATAATCTGTTGCACTTTGACATTTTCTATTCAAATCCTTTAATCACGGATGAACCCAACAAAGCATTTTACTTTTCGTAATAAAAACAAACAGCATTTAAAAAGTAGGCATACACATTGTGATGAAAAGCATTTAAACCTTGATTAGAACTTCGATGAACAAAGAATGTTCTTAACAATGTATATGATCATATATGTATAGATGAAGAGCATAAAATAACTAAGTAGAACTGAATGAACACAGATGGCTTGCAGTTTGAATGCTTTATTTACTGTATGTATGCATACTGCAGTTAAGTAGCAAGAACTAAAGGCAAACTAGAAAGGACTACAAAATACAACACATGGACCAATACATTTACAAAACATTCAAAATGTTACAAAATGGCTGTATTGGTCCTTCTATTGTTCTTCAATTTGGATCTTTGTACAAATCGTCAAGTTACAACGTCGCCATCACTTTGCACAATTTACAAATGCCAGGGAGAGACTTCCAGAGCCAGTTGCAAAATGGACAAACCATCAGCAAACGGTCTCCACCGACACGCCCGGAGTAGAACCCCGCTCCCCCACCTGGGAGATTTGACTTCATCTTCCTGTCCCACTCAAGGATAAAAAGGGATCAAATGAAAGTAGCAGGCAGCTTTTTTTTTTTTTTTTTTTCTTTTTTTCTCTTTCTTTAATTATCTACCATTCAGCCTCGAATGTAACAAAAAAACAAAAAGTCAGAAAAAAAAAGGTTTGTGTGGGAGGGAAGCAAACCAGGGACTTTGGTGGTGAGTGAAAATATGTTTCATGTCATGATGCATTTATTTGACATGTGCATTGCTCTCCACGCATCTACCCTCGCCCGTTCTCCCTTTTTTCCCCTCAATATTTACATCAACAAAATAAAAATAAAAAAAGTATATTAAACAGCATGTCCCAATCAGTCCTCTCCATCAGAATTCAGCCCCAAAGGGATCAACCAAAAATCTAAATCTTTAGATCCGGGAGCAGTAGTCATTTCATCCACATCTCAAAATGACTGTGGTGGCCAGTTTATCCAGTGCCGACAGCAGAGGGGAAAGGTGTGTGTGTGTGTGTGTGTGTGTGTGTGTGGTGGGGGAGTGAGTCAAGGCCTCGGGGCATCTCTCCCGCGCGCTACGAGCTGGCTGGTGCACAGGCTAGCTGGCACTGGTGCCCTCCATCACCTGCTGGGCCTGCTTCTGTCCCATGCAGCACTGGGCCACTGACTGGAACAGCCTAAGCGGAAGGAGAAGGACAATCCGAGTAAGAGGAGCAGGACCGGCCAAATACATTACCGCCATCATACAGGTGGAAACCTACTTCTCAATCTCGGGAGCACAGTGCACAAAGTCGTGGCTCCAGAACTTGAAGGCGGGGTTCTTGATCAGCTCAATGAAGGTGATGAGGAGACCCCACGGGTGGGGCCTGTTCACAATCAGCCTCTCCAACAGAACCCTGGAAGAGACAGAAAGCGTGAACCAACGGCACTCGCATTTCAGTTGTCCACGCCGCAAGGGTTTCAATGTGCCCCCCCCCCCCCCCCGCCCTAAAGACCCCCGAACTCTAGACGTTGGCTCACCTGGTGATCTGCTCCTGGATGGCCTCGGTGTTGGCCTCGGCGAACAGATAGAGCATGGTGCAGCTGAAGTAGTGGGTGTGGCTGTTTGGGTACCGCAGCTGGTTGGCGATTGCGTTCAAGAACAGGTAACGTCCTGGAAACACAGCGGAGTTGAATGCAAAAAAAAACAAAAAACAAAATGCACAAAATGCAGCTCATGCGGTGTGAAACCATTTGTGGCCCGACACTTATTTTGGCAGCAACTTACCCTCCGTGTCCAGGTCCACGGCAAGGTTCTGGAAGATGTCCATGTGTGCAGAGTGGGTGATCGTGCTCATGGAGGGGGTGCTGCCCTTGTTGTGGATGTGAGCGATGGCCTGTGTGCCTACATACAACACTAACGCATTGATCAGCTGGATGTTGTAGCGATTCCCGGGCTCGTTGGACACCTGGGAGACGGAGATTACAAATTTAGCTAAAATTGGGCTTTTGACAAAGGCCGTTTTAAAAAACAGGTCGAGGCGGCGCTGACCTGCAGGTTGCTGCGCAGCTCTGACAAGAAGGTGACTGGTGAGCGGGTCTTCAGATAGGAGTCCAGGTCCTTCTTAAACTGGGAAGGCATCACACCCGTGAAGTTGGTGAGGATGCGGGGCGCGATGTTGATCTCACTCAGCATGTCCACCTGGAGCAAATAAAACACACATCCTTTGGTCGGTCCAACCAAAGCTCATAGCTTCTGCTGATCCAAGCTGCACTTGAGAACCTCAGAGTGTGTAATCAGCGGTGTGTGTACCTTGAGGTTGGGTGTGAAGGGGTCAGGGAGCCTCATGTTGCGTGGGAAGGCACTGAGGATGAGGTTGCGGAGCTGGATGCAGTTGGGCGGGATGACGTCACAGAAGCCGTAGTGGTAGTCACACAGGAACTCTGGGAAGTCGTGCAGGAGGACCAGGAGAACTCGCAGCGTGCCCTGGAGGCAGAACATAATCACCAAATTACCAGAGCAAACAGGCTTTTTCAAGTTTGGGTTGCAAAACCCAACAAGAAAACTTTGCACATTCACAAAAACAGAGTACCAGTGTTACTCCCATGTTATAGGAACGTGCCTATCAATGTTACACACGCCTTACTTTGGGAAGTACATTAAGGAAAAAACAAGGGCGCACCTTATAGAGGATTTGCATAGGTTTGTTGAGCTCTACATTCCTCAGGAAAGGGGCCAGGTACTTAAAGAGATCGATCAGCAGCTGTGCGTACATCGGCCAACCCTGGAAAGGAAACATTTTACCAAAAGGTTAAATAAAAATAAAAAAAATCATGGGGGGGGGAAAGAGTCGACATCAACCAGATGGAAACGTGAGGTAGTCAAAGAATGAACGAGTCTTCGATAGTCTTATGCTTCCATACATACCTTCTGCTGCGGCGTGTGCGCTAGCATCCTGGCGATGAAGATGCGATGGGAGATGAGCTCCAGCCAGGCGTACACAAAGCCGGGCGCTTTGGTGGGTCTCAGGATGTGGAAGGTATTGCTGCACATGAGGAAGGGGGAGCGAGATGAGGCCAAACCAATGTGTCTCAAACATATGGACAGAAACGTTTTTTAAAAGAACGGATTCATTCTCGGCACTAGGCGAGCCTCTTCCTGCTGGAGGGGGCCGCTCAGCGCGAGGACGTCCTACCAGAAGGCGGTGAGCGTCTGGAAGTTGATGGTCTCCAGAACGTGTTCGGGAGCGTTTAGCTCCAACAGCAGCATGATGAAAATGCGGTGGTACGGCAGCTGTTGGAATTCGGTCTGACGGACGTCGTGGTCCTGAATCAGAACCCCCACTACGATACCCAGCACCTACGAGCGCAAGCAGAATGAAGTGAGCCAGCCGGTCTAATGTCGTCTACAGAGGAGCATTTCTATAATAATCAGATGTTATCAGGCTTTTCAGAAGGACTTGATTTGAAGAGGGATTCATTTCATTTAACCAAGGAGATGAATTAATTATTTAAACTTTCTAAACTTCCAAATCAGCAATTTTCCTAGACATCTTTGAAGACATCATTGAAGCGCTTCGTGGCCACGCCCGAGCGTCCCACCATGAGAGTTTCAACTTTGAACCGTCACAGGCGATGCGGTACCTTGTTGAGGAGGTTGATTTTCGTCACTGTGTTGGTGGCCTCTCCAGAGTGTTTGACCAGCAGGGCAATAAGCCTGACGAAGGCGTCCAGGTTGTGGTAGCACTTGGCGCGGATGATGGCGGCGCTGGCCGCCGGGTTGTGCTGCTGCTCAGCCTGCGCCCGGTAGCTTATCTCCACGCACATCTCTGTGCACAGCCGGAAGAACCTCGTTATCAGGTCGTCGGTCTTCAGGATGCCCTGCTGGTGCATCTGCAAAGAAAAAGGAGACGGAGGAGATCAACACGGAGGTGCGAGGGGGGGGTCCTGCGCGCCGGACCTTGGATCCTGATGAATGAGTGTTCACCTGGCCAACGAAGGCGGAGAAAGCTTTGGTGCTATCCCGGCCGGCGGCGGCCGAGTGGTACAGGTTGACCCATTCCCTCAGGAGGTACTCGGCCTTCTCCCTGAGGCCGGGGGGGTCGTCGTATTCTGACGCCTGTGAAATACCAGAGTGCATCATGAAGTTGGGTCCTCCGTGGGCCCGGTCGATCATGGCCTCGTAGTTGGAGCGAACTACATCCATCAGCTGGGGAAGGCTGGGAAGGACAAAGGACGGGGAGTGAGTTTGAGCTTCTGTGCCATTAGTCATTTGCTTTTAGGAAGGAAGGAAAGGATATATTGCATGTTGTGTAAAGTATGTCAACCTTGAACGAAGACTAATTTATAAATAAACAAATGCTTTTACACTTGGTTTAAGGTCGGCACACTCGTTTCAATTCATGGTTCTGCGAGTGTTGCAGAGCAATTCACCGGCAGAACAACAGGCGGAGTGACGTGTTTTGTCGAAGACGACCTAGAGAGTCACGTCTATTTATCATAGACTTTATTGCCCCGTGCTTCGCCACTGCTGCTTTTCATCGCGGACACATTTGTCCCGTATTTCCCTCCACAACTTTGTGCACCTCTCAACCGGCAAACCAGCGTTTGCGGCGATCTCCCTCCGTGAATCCAACCAGCTCACACGACCCGCCAATGACGGCTTGTGTGAGCGGTCATGTTTACGCATTTCTTCCGACAAAAGTTCTTAAATCTAATCAGTTCTCTCGTAAACCTTCTTCGCTTTAATAATGGCGGCATCGGGCTATGAAGGCGGAAATGTGAGACTCCGTAAAGGACGGCTTGCATCGCAAGCCTAGAAAAATGGCTCGACACACGTAAGGAGGTTTGAAAAGGCACGCAAGGGACAAACAAGGGGGTCTTGCGTCTGCGTCGCTCTGAAAACGCAGAAGCATAAACTAGGCTTAAGTCATAATTTCTGTGGCGGGCCCTCTAGAGGGTTGCAGCGGTATTACAGGTGCGGAAATTCGGTTCTATCATTTCTAGAACTTAACGTGTTACAAACGTACATTAGACTGCTGTGGCCTCTCAAAACAAAACACAGATCAGCATTGAGAATTAATTGAGACCGCATAAAGTCTGCAACCCTGTTTGGAAAA
The DNA here is from genome assembly GCF_964276395.1 of Gasterosteus aculeatus. Classification (NCBI taxonomy): domain Eukaryota; kingdom Metazoa; phylum Chordata; class Actinopteri; order Perciformes; family Gasterosteidae; genus Gasterosteus; species Gasterosteus aculeatus. Next base: position 2,921,610 of record NC_135698.1, read on the forward strand.
GGCTCATTGCAGCCACTGAAGCTGAATGAGCTGGAGATCGCTCATTTGCACATTGTGAAAAATATTTTAACCAGTTTTGTTTTCCGCACGTTGTATTTTATCGTTATTATCTTGAAAAGATGTTCAGTGCAAAGCCGGTCAATTGCAGCCACAATAAAATCATCCTGACCTCATTTATGATGTTGGAAACGCATACAAACTATTTTCTCTCAGAAATTATTAATTTTTGCAGAACTTTATTTACATTGTTCTAACATAGTTGTACATTTTATTTAGTCTGACTAATCTGGTTCACTTGATTTTTATTATTTGTACATGGATGGATGTTTTAAACATTTAACATGTTACAATTTTGTTGGGGCACGAACATGTTTCTTCCTCCAAAGTGGGTCTGGACAGAAAACGTTTGAGAACCAGTAATTTAAAGTGGTCGACTGAACCTCACGGTCTCATTTAATATCTTCCTTATTTTCACAGCAGATTTCTGGTGGTCTATGGAAAATGAATCAGTTAAAGAAAGAAAAAGAGAAGAGTTTAACATTGTGTGTTTACCCCTCAGGTGCGTTGGCTCTGGAGTGTGCACAGGTTCTCATTAAAGTCTCAATCGTGTGGAAGAGGTCAGCCTCCGTGACATGGCTGACGCTGCGTTCGTCCACCAGCAGCAGCTTCACGAGCTGCATGGCGAAAGCTACCGCCATGTAGTGCAGTCCGTTCTCCATTGACTAGAAGACAACAATGAGTCACCAAATCGGTCACAAGAGCAACTACACTGGACAGTTCAATAGAAAACAAAACCATTTGAAAATCTTTACGAATGCAAGATGTCTAGATCAAATAAAAAAACGAGATCTGGGATAAAACAGAAAACGACTCCATTAGCCACGCCTACCTGTGCCAGGTGCAGGTCGTACTGCTGCATGTTGACCAGGTGGTTTCTAATCAGAAGCTCCACTGCTTCTACGTTGTACTTGTACTCATCACGACATTCAATCAGACACCTGTAAACAACCACAGAAAGCAGAAACATTAAACATCCCTCAAAACAAACAAGAGAATTACGATTTCGCCCCCACGGCTCAACACTGCAACCAGGACTAGATAATAGTTTAGACTCACCTGGTTATCTGCTTATTGCACCACTGTGGGCCATAGGCACGTCCATCCTGAAGGGCTTTCAGCACCAGCAGGTGGCACTCCCTGTAGCGGAGCAGCAGGTCGGCATCGGCACCACTGGTGGCATCTAGAAGACCTTCCACAGCCTGGAAACAAAAAGCCGCCGTAGTAAGAAGACAAGTCGGCGTAAAAGTCGTCCCGACTCCCTCGCGGTGCTCCTGAAGACGAGTTTAAAAATCGCCGCACCTTCTGCAGAAGGCCGAGCGCGGCGATCCCGTCTCTGGAGTTCCTCGCCAAGGCCACGGCCTCCAGCAGGCTGCGCAGAGCCTGGGTCAAGGGGTTGATGGAGAGGGCTGGAGGGATGGCGTGAAGATGTTGCTCCAGGTCGGCCATGCACTTATCGTAGATCTGAGCCACGTCATCTGTGGCCCATGCCTGCTGCTGTTGTCACAGATGAAGAGGAAAAGACGCGAGTCAAGTTCTGTGGGTTTAGCATGTTGGGAAATCAACACAAGAGGCACTAGTTGCTCATTTACTGTAGAGACATAAAATAGTCCAGAGTAAAAATACAGCTCTTTGTGCAGGTTTGGCATAAATCAGAAATCTAAATGAACAATCTTGAAGATTTTTAAATCACTGTAGCACCTTTCTAACTTCCTTTTGCTCGCAATAGGTTTGTTTTGAGGACCCCCTCCCCCCCACACAACATTTTTTAAATATTAACTCACCTTCATGGGCTGAGCCAAGAAGCCAGTGGGTTGGGAGAGATCATTGCTGGGTAGGAAACCTGGAACATTCCTGGCAAACTCCTCATACACAGCAAGTTGTTTGGGGTCCACTCCTCCCACCTGCAACACAACAAGTGAGCGAGTTGGTTCCTCTGCCGTGTCACGGAGCAGCCGGCCATCTGCAGCTACACTGAATCCGCGTGTGATGTAACTGAACATTATGTCTCGACTACCGTTCCCGAACGTTAGCGGCTTACCTTGAGTCGGATCTGCTCAGGCATACGTTCAGCCTGGTAAGTCAGGACGACGGGATCACAATAGCGACGCCCCTCTTGGCGGGCGTGCTTCCTCAGCTCAAACTCCTAAAAAATAAATAAATAAAAAACACAAAATGAAAATACTGTTTTGTGCCTGGAAACCTTTTTTTTTTAAACTATTACTGACATCTTTGCCACATCCATAATCAAAATGGTTTATCAATTTCAAAACACATTTCAAGCTGGGGCAACACAGTCCAAAAAAAATAAATAACGTATTGGAAAGATATTTAAGTTGAGGGCTGTTGAGCCTCACCGTGGCAAGTCTCTTGTCCATTTCGGGGCCAGCTTTCTCGACGGCTGTTTTCTGAATAAAGCAGCAAGCAAGTTCACAGTTGTCTTGAGCGATCCTGGCCGCAGCCTCCTCCATCATCTCCCTCTGCTGGGGCGTCGGCGCCTGAGGGGAAAAAAGACCTTGCGTTAAAGAAGCAGGAACGGTGAGACTGTTTTTTTCCCCGACTCGTGCGGGACTAGCGATAAGGAAAACAAGCCCTCGCGGTCCATTGAGCTTACCCGCAGCGCAGCGGCAAAGCTGTTCTTAAGGTTGGTGGCGATGCTCATGAGCAGGGGCTCGCGGCAGGTGATCATGGCCATGCCGGCGGTCAGGTTTCTCATCATATGGTGGGCGGCCACGCGCATGCGGGACTCCTCCGAATCCAGGGCAAAGTCCTTCCTGATGATCTGCTCACAGGTCGTCATGGCGATTTTGATGGAGCGGTCCACCACAGGGTGCACCAGCTCCTGAACCGCTCGCTCCACCGACTGCCGAACGCACTGCTTCAACTGAGGATGGGCCTGAAGCAGCGAGATCTGGAGGGACCAGGGCGATGGAAAATATCTCAATCTTGCTGTGAGGTTACGGGAAATAACATGCGTGTGTTGCGTTAACTTCAGCACTTGCAGACGCCCGATGTAGAACACTTACGTTGACGTTGATATTGATGTGTGGTGCCAGGCCTGCCAAGGCATACACGTTGATGTCGTGGTAACTGAACTGTGGGGTTGGGGGCCCGGTTGTTGTGCAGGCGGGGGTGGTGGCGGCGGGGGTCGAGGGAGGAGCCGCAAATGGAACAAAGTCTCCTGTTGGTTACAAGACAAAAAGATTTGATTTTAAATAACACTGCAGGAGCAATTAGGCGTTACTGAGAGTAAAGAAGGACCTTTCATGGCAAATGTAATATGGCCAAATTATTGCTACACCCTTCACATAAGTATTTTTTTACATTAATTTCTAAGTAATAAAAATAAACTCTGACAGTTTCTCCTCAGCCAGTTCGTAAAATGTGTGTTAATAGCAACTGTGTCCTGAGGATGATGCGGTGAAGGTGACGCAGACCAATACAAAAAAAGCCTGCAGACGGTGAACCAACCTGCGGTAGAGACTGGCAGCATCTCCTCCGGAGGCTTGGCCTCTTTCTTTGGTGCAGACAGCTGCTCCTCCAGGCTCTTGAGCTTGTCTTTATCCTTCAGCAAGGTGCCTGGCTTGAGGTCATTGATGTCCAGCGACAAGTTCTTACACAAAACTTCAATCTCAAACTTGAGGTTGAGCTGTGGAGACACAATTACAGGTGGTTGGTTTAAAAAGATTACTGTAGGCATCGGTGAAATCTTTGGTAAGCATTTGTACATTGACTGGAAGTGGCCTCACACTGGCGGGAGGGAGAAAATACATTACCTTGAGGTCATGTTCTTGATGCAGCTCAGCAAGAACATTCATGATGGCCATGGTCCAGGGGTTCTGGGGTCGGAAGACCTACAACGCAGAGACGCACAAGTAGGTTAATTCACAGAACCTCAAACAGTGGAATGAGGCAAGCATGAGCGCTATATATTGCCTGCGTGAGTGAAAAATTCACTTTACTTTTAGCTGAAGTGAATATTGCAGCATGACAAACTGGGCAAGAGAGTGAGGGAGTGTCAACGCCAGGCAGACACCTCTCCGGCTGAACATATTTTACTAACCATGCTTCGTAGACTGGACTCCAGAACTTTGGCCACAAAGGGAACGACATATAATAGCTCCTGCTGGCCTTTTATGTAGGCTTCCAGGAGCAGAGACTTGACTTCCAGATCCTGGGGAAAAGGAGAAAAATATTAGTAGCCGTCTAGAAAGCGCAGCGGACCGCCGGGCCAAAAACACTTCCAAAAGGTGGCATTATAAAAAGACTTACCGTGTAGAGGATAGGCTTGTTTTTGGCCAGTGTAATCATGCCCAGCCAGTGGCCCAAGTTCTTCAGCAGGGAGCGATCGGAGAAATTGGCAGCTGCCTTGTCAGACGTCAACAGAACCTGAAGAAATGTAAGGAAATTCAGGGATGGGAGGGTCAGTATTTTGGATATTTGTCGCGTTATGAGTTTTTGGCATTGTGATGGTAACCAGCTTATCGCTCAAGTGTTATACCTTGATGTTCCTATAAGTCTCATTGAGGACCATCTTCACAAACTCGGGGTTCTTGAGGGTGTCCAGGAAGTTGGAGTAGAGACCGTGGAAGTTGGGCTCAATGCTTACGCGCTTCATCACCAAGTACTGAGACACCCACGGCATGAACTCTTCCTTCACAGTCTCTTTCAACTCCTCAACCTGAAAGGAGAACACGCATATGGTTTTAAACGTAGTCTTTGACTGACAGGGTTGTTGTTTTATGGTTTTGTATTTGTCTTGCTTTACCTTCTGTGTCATGTTGGACTGGGAAAGGTTGTTGAAGATGAAGGCGATCTTCTCCTGGACATTTTCTGGAGGCTCGACAATCCTTTCCGTTTGGTCAGTGGCCACCAGCAGGGTGTCAATGTTCGTTGTGTTTATGGAGGGCTGCAGGAACCAAATTAAAAACCTGTTTTATCTCTAGTTATCTCTATCAAGTTTTACATGCAGACGGGTGACAGAAGTATGCATAACAAGGCACACATTGGGGCGTTTAGACATTAGCAAACGCCAAACTCACCGGCACGTCCTTCTTGAAAGTGCTGGGTGTGGGTCTCGTGATGGTCGGCGTCTTCGTCGCGGTGCTCGTCGTCGTCGTGGTGGTGACTAGAGTGCTCGGCTGACCAGGCTGCGGAGCCTTGGGGACGCCGGGTTGTTGCGACTGGGCCTGGACTTGTGCCAGTGCCAGACTGCCAGGCGTGGTGATGGAGCCCTGCATCTTCACCGGAGGGTCCCGTGACTGTTGGCCGTACTCGATATACTGCACACACAGGATATTGAAAGAAGCAGAGCGCAATTTTATTTATCCGTATGTTCAAATCACTTTCAGAGGTCATAGTAAACTATAAAGACAAAAAAAAAAAATGCTCATTTAAATTAAGGAAACCTGATTACCTCTTGTAAATGGTGGGGGAATTGCAAGAAGTGGGCAATTGAAGCCAGGTGTTGACAATACTGAGGATAGTCCTTTAGTCTAGAAACATGGAAGATTGGGTCATGGTACCTCGTGCACGTTAATACTCATTTTACGGGAAAAAATGTTTCAGTACCTGTTTTTAAACCTATCTAGGGCGGCAATTCCAAAGTAATACATTTTGGATCCATAGGGCTTCCTTAAGGCTTCAAGAACATATCGCAGGGCCAGGCCCAGGGCCATGTAGGTCACAAGACCCTTCTCGATGATGCCACCGAAAAGGCAGGCAGTGATGTGCAGCTCCTTGTCTGGGTACTGGGGGAAGAACCGGTATTCCTCAAACAAGTTACGGAGCATGCAATTGAACACCTCGCGCTCCCGCTTGATGGTTGAATCCTTGAACCTCTGCAGCATCTCCAGTACCTGGGAGGGTGGAGGGATATGATGGAGTTTGAGTTAACTCCAAGCGCAACAACACTACTCACTGCAGGGTTTGACGGTGTTTTTGCAAGAAAAAAAAAAAAAAATCACTACATACTTCATCCACGGACATAGTTGGGTGAGGTGGGTGGTTGTAGATGCGCTGAAAGTAACTGTTTGCCTCGTCGTCGATCTCCTTGCTAAAGTGCTGGTTTGCCTCGGGCCACACCTGAGAAAGGTCAGCTGAAAGAAAAAAAAAAAAAAAAGACAATGTAACATGGGGGGAGCAAGAGCTTCATCGTCGTGCAAAATTAGGAAAGCGTATTCCAACGGGTGAAAGTTGTCTTAAAAAGCAGACACACAGACATTTAAGTGGGGCGGTCAGCGTAAGCGGACACCGAATGGAAGACTGATCTGCATTTCCTCTGTGATCAACCAATCGTTTTTCAGAAGAGAAACCGTGGAACGAAATGTTTACAGTGGTACAAGCCTTCTACAGGCTCTTTGTTAATACGGAAACTTCTCTTCTACACAAGAGGAAATGCAGCAGAGAGCCGTGCAGGGCGGGGCTCTCAGTCACACCACCACCACCCCACTTACAGGCCTTCATCTTACTCTGTTGAAAGGTGGGGGGGTTCAGGCCAGGTGTGCTCATCTTCCTGGTGCCAAAAGGGTCCGTGTTGACAGTTGGCATCCCCAGACTAGAGCCAATACTAGAGCCGATGCCTGTGCCCAAGGGACCTGAAAGTAAAGTAGGAACGTTAAGTGGCAGTCAAACTGCAGCAATTTGGTCCCCTGCTTCTTCCTCGAGCCGTGGTGCTTTGTGTAAAAATGGAAAAATAAAAAATAGCATAGTACCAGAGTCCATACCAGGGAGCTGCGACGACAAGCTGCCGATACCCCCAAACGGTGTGCTAGGGTTGGGGTTGGTGAGAGGTGGGAAGGCCTTTGCTGGGGATTGTGGATTACTGAAAGCAGAACTCAGAGAGGTTGGGAAACCCTGCATGCTTTGAGTATGGGAGGGAGCTGTGCCCCCCAGGTTCAAGGAACCCATGCCGGAGAGGGACTCCATCTAGAGGTGAACAAAGGACAGATTTTCAAGTTTTTTTTTCTTCAAGCAAGTTAGGAATAAGTTTTTCTACAGCGATTTTCGTGCCGTGTGAAGATACCTGTACAGGAGAGATTGCATCCAAGCTGCTTGTGCTGGGGGCACGACCCTTTGGCATTACCCCTGGTGGTGGTTGCCGGGCTTTATTCATCACATTGCTGCAGTTGGCAACCATGGTCAGGATGGTCTCCGACAGCTCCTGTGACACGCTCCTGAGGAATGAAAAGTGAAGGAACGTTGATTTCAGAGTAGGGCGAGAGGGATCTCATCGGTTTATGCATGTGGTCAAAACATCATAGAATCATTTTGAGCAAGACTGAAAAATAGATCAAACAGGCAAATCCAAGTGTACCGGGATGGCGAGTAAGCCAAATAGCATCTCACCCAGCACAGGACTGCAGGCAGGCCAGCATGGTGGCTAAAGTCTCCGGGGGCAGCTGGGCGCTTTTGGGCTGGTCCTTGTCTGGGGCCAGACCCCCCATGATGGATGGGCAGCGCCTCTTCAGGAAAGTCACACACGCCTGGATGAAAGGTTCCTGAGAAAACAGAATGAAGAAACATATTCTCAGGGCGGAAATTACAAGGACACAAACAAGTACACATATGTACGGATAGCTGTCAGTGTACGCAAATTACTTTGAAGTCTTACCCCATGCTCTCTGATTTTGTCAGTAAGCCATTTATCAAGTTTGAGGTATTCACGGCGGGAGGCAAGTGCAGCGAGGTCAATAACAAAAGCAAATGGAGTTCCATTCAGCAACATCGATAGAGACTGGAGGGCAGAAGGACAAAAACATTGACCATTTACAGGGTGCCTTGATGTAGGATAAAGCACAGACTAACACAAATATATATATATATATATAATGACCCTTTATCTTCCAATCTCTTCACTGAAACCAGTAATTCTGTGCAGCAACCCTATTTCCTAATTCTGCTTACGTTCTGAAGGTTTAGGTTCAGAGGTCAACATGTGCGATTATTCAGTCCATTCCGACAAACCTTCAAGTCCTGGGCCACATCGAGGATGCGAGACAGCTTGGCCTGGTCATACTGCTCTCCTCTCATGTACCACTCGGCCATCGAATGCATGATAAGCTGACGGATGGAAGGAGACTGTCCCTGGGAAAAAAAAAAAAAAAGCGCCAGGTTTTATAAGTATACATTTCAAACGAAAACAAATAGATGACCTCTTGACTCAAAACCAACAAGCATCAACGCCAACCTGTCCGTGCCAGGCGTAGTGAAGGATGATGGCAGAGTTGGGGTGGTTCCCCAGAAAAATGGGCATTAGGGTAGAGATGAGCTCGTGGCGCAGCGTGTGCCAGGAGGTGGAGATCTGCAGCAAGGCCAGCACCAACATGTCTGGGCAGTGCTTGATCGGAAAGCTGAACAGTTGCTTCACCTGCTCGTACTGGCCCACCTCCGACAGCCTCAGCAGGCTCTCCACCAGGTCCAGACTTTTCCTGTTAAAGAGTTGAGGGTAATCTTTCAAAAACAGCAAAGCACCATGGATATACTGTTGAACTGAATGTGCCAGGTCACGCATCCGTTGAACGGAAATGCAGAAGGAGAAAAAAAACATTCAATTTTGAGTTTAAACTTAAAGACAAACAGGCTCCATACCAGGTGGCAATCTCCCTGTTGTCATCCTCTGGTGGGGCTTTAAGGATGTCAATGGCCACAGTGTGACAAGGATAGTCGGCAAAGGAGAACACTTCTGGGCTCATCAGGGAGTGCTGAATAAACGACAGCTGAAAAAAAGAAAAGTAAATTAATTCAACCGTAACCACACATCCTTCACCGCCGGAGAAATCAATTAGCACTTTGCATTAGGATTATTCTTTATCAATCATTCTACTCCATCATTTCACAGTCATCCGGATGCAGAGGATGTCGGCCCGTTACCTGTCCCTCAGCGTGTTTCCATGGTCGATAGATGAGATCGACGGGAAACACCTCCATGCCCAGCCCCCTCTGAATGCCGTACACGACTATATGCAGGCCTTTGCTGTCCCGGATTATAAAGCCTGCGTGGTCCAGTTCGTAGGTCACCTCTTTGAAGTTCAGATTGGGATTCTAGGGCACAAATGGGACAGCGGAAAACTAAATGGGCCTTTCAAAGTTATATGAGAGGTATTATGACAGGCTATTGCATGAATTCACTTGTGTACGGACGCAGGACGGTTACAGAGCAACACTACAATTCTGAAAAATAATCTGTTTAATGAAAAGAAACTGACTGCTCACGTACCACTTCTTTCACAACGTCAATGAGAACCTCAACATTCCAGGTGTGCGCCTGTGAGCCATCGTTCTTGTCCTTCCCGTCGCTCCAGATACCGCTGCCTGGAGCGGAGATGGACTGTGAGGGGAAAAAAAGAAAACGTAAGCTCTGATCCAAAAATAAGTAAACTCAACCAGCAAAAACGTTACTAAATACTAAAAGGTATTTGATCGAAAGACTCATTTCGTATTGCACAGGCATTGATTCACCAATTCTGCAGCTCTCGTTTTGTTTAAGTGAATGTTACTTTTGACAAACAATATCTCTGATGAACCCAGTGCATGTGTCCTTCCCAGCACCCCGTAAAAGCATCAAGCATGAAATTAATACTGACTATTCGCATTGACCCGACTCCTTTTGTAATGTCATGGTTGTTTGTAAAATAAATTAAAATTAGAACTAGATCCATCTAGTTTCACCACTTCAAACTTATACCTACTGTTTTGTGTGAACAAAAAATTAAAATAGGAGCCAAAGCGTGTCATCTTTTGCTCCGGTCCCCATGAAGCAAACTACAGCAACGTTGTCAAAAGGGACCGTAGACTTCGGGCCGCGCTCACGTCCAATAACGCCCCCTCACCTGCAGCGGGATTCCATCCGTTAGGCCCGAGTGTGTACGAGCCATCATGCCAAGGACCCTGGCCACCTGGCTGGCAGTCACCTCTCTCACCCCATACTGGACGATTATGTTTCTGCACTCATCCAGACTGGAGGGACAAAAAGAGGGGGGGGGGGGTCAGAGGGAACCAACATCGCCAACTTCTCCTTTCAAATCCCACTGATATTGTTTTAGAATCCCTATGAAACTAAATTAAAAGCAACAGGACATGTACTTCTGCTTGACCTCAAACTTTTGGGAATTTTGTGGTTGTTGTGACAGTTCGGGTGGTCCATGCTAGCCGTGGGCACAGCGGAGAAGAATTTAAACTAAGTTACCTAGCACAGAAGCCATAGCCGACTTCTTGCATGAAATCTGCGAGAGAACTCTCCATCATGGTCTTCGCTAACTCCCCCGAGTCTGGCAGGATCCTGTCCATGAGAATGTCCCGTTTTTCTGGGTACAGCAGTGGTGCGAGCACCACAGGGCAGCGCTCCTGGGGGAAATCTGAAAACACAGCATACACTTTAAAATACAATGACGTTTTCGCCACAATAGAGTCAAGATACCTCTTCGGCTGCGGGCTTCCATATGCGGATCTAAGGATCTGATGAACACATTTGCGTACCTCGACAAAGTGTCTTGAGGAAGGTGTTGATCTGCTCTTGTCCTACTCCGCTGGCTCCCTTCTGGCCAAAGAGCAGATGGGAGAGGAGCAGCTGCAAGACCTCTATAGCAATGTCTTGGAAGCCACCTTCCTGGTTTCCTCCGAGATCCGCGTCCACGTATGACCGCAGGAGGTCTGGAAGTTTCTGCTTGATGAACTGCGCGGCTGAGAGGCGGTGGAAAACTAGTTAATAAAGCACGGGCTCTGCTGTTCTACTATGTCCCGTCCTGTAACAATTATACTTCAGTTTAGCGTCCAACACACAGCTGGTCTTCATAGACTCTGGATGTTTGTACAAATGGGGAAATGGATTTCCATCTTTAATTGCGGCACAATCTACGACTCCTCGTCACTAATTATAGATTTTACCCTCGACAGCCTGTCAAGTATTTAGTGCCGTGTATTAACTAACTACGCTGATGTCACAGAAAGGAACATGTGCAATGAATTATTTCTTTGCAAACAAAAGAAAATGCAATCGTAAATAAAGGAATAGTATGTTCCTATATGCAGGCAAGCAGACAGGCTTGTCGCAAACAAAGAATTTTATGCATCTTTCACTTTTCAGCAAACTTTTAGGTCAACACCACACAAGTGCTTCAACTTAGTCAGCCTTATCGTGACATGTTTATTATCTACAAGTGTGTAGATGCATTACTTTTAACCTTCATTCACAGTTGCTATCACTTATGTCTGGCCCCATTAGATTTACTTACCAAAACCACGAAGGTCTGCGTTGCTGGAGTTGAGCAAAGCAAGTCCAAAAATGACCTAGTGGAATCAAATTAATTCATTGATCATTTCAGACACTTTTTTTCCCAGTTAAACATATTTTCATTCAATATCTGATATTCAACGATCTGATGTGCATAGCCCTAAAAATGGACTCATTTAAGATTGGCAGAGACTGCTTACCTCTTGGACCTTGCTGAGCTTAAGAACTTTACTCAGTTGAGTGAATAAATGGGCCGAAGGCTTCAAACTCTAAAAGACAGTTTAAGAAGATTGTATTAGATGTCAAATAAAATGTCAATATTCATAAAGTCCTGACAAATGTTTGTACACATGCACATCGGACTAAGTTGATGACTAAGTTAGTTGCAGACAAACATTTATGCGAGGAGTGAGTGCAAAAAGTGAGTAAATAAGAGCCATTACACATCCTGGCCACCACAGTAATAATACGGGCATTCTAGCATTGGCTACTCACCTTCTGGTAGTGCAGGGGATGGTCGACGGCGTAACAGAGAGTAGCGATAAAGTTTGGCTTGGATATCAGCGACACACACTCCTGAATCAGAAACTGTGTCTTCGGCAAGTTGAAAAGCAGAAAAGGGTACCGAGGAAAAAGGAGAAAGTAAAGAGAACAGAGGCAGGTGAAGACAGGATAATACACAAGAATTGGTACAAAACAATAAGCAGTCTTCACAATCACGATGTGGGAAACAAAACTATAAAGACTATACTGAAGATCTGCTAACCTAGATTTCACCTTCTTTGACTCAACTTCCTTCAGTGTTTTTAGGGGATAGAAGCTCAATAGTATGCCCCATGATGTAGGTGGACCTGGGATTCATTTCCGATGCCACTCAGCATTAAGTTTTTCCCCGGTGATACATCTTGAATAAACCTGGGATATGGTTTAGGCCGCAGACTCAAATTTTGGAGTTTTTCGTGTGTAATAGCTGAGAAGATGATAGAAGCATATATGGTCTTGCGGTCCATGCTAGCAGCTGTACGTTTTGCACTTTATAGTTCTACTACGGCCAATGGTGAGAGCAAGGAGGCCAATATTAGAGTGATTTGCAAGCGCGTTCATAGCCCTGCGGATAAGACAGCCTTTGAGAAGGGCGATCGGCATAAAAAAAACATTTCCATTTCCACGTCGGTTAAGTTCTGTTAACTGTTAAATAGCTGGAATGCAGAGTCTGAGAGGGACTTCCAGCTACGTGGCAGAGCTACTGGCAAAACACCAAGGTTACCAAAATTATTGAACCATTGTCTAGTTTTATAAGAATTTAAGTAATTTCTCATTTGTTTGTGAAGGTGATAGTTACAGGTCTGCAGGTCTTTAATAATAAACCCAGTTATTCGTTTTATCCTCACAAAGTGCATGTGTGGAGGAAGATCGCCATGATCAGGCACAACCTTTTGTTAATAAAGAGTACGATCATATATTTTATCTATAAAAAACCAGCTTCGCGTTGACACCAGTACCCACAGGGCGGATATTTGGTTTTTCTATGGTCGGAAATTATTTTCTAAAAAAAGGTCCCATTTAAGCCTTGTTTATGCTTTGCGTTTTCAGAGCGACGCAGACGCAGGACCCTTGCGTGTCCCTTGCGTGCCTTTTCACACCTCCTTGCGTGCGTCGACCAATTTTTCTAGGCTTGCGTCGAAAGCGACGGTCTGCTAACTACATCCTTTACGGAGTCTCACATTTCCGCTTTCATAGCACGATACCGCCATTGTTAAAACGAATGTTCGCGAGAGAACGGAGCAGATTGAAGAACTGTTGTCGGAAGGAATGCGTAAATATGACTGCTTATACAAGCCATAAGCGGGTTGGATTCATGGAGGGAGATCGCCACAAACGCCGGTTTGCAGGTCGAGAGGTGCACAAAGTTGTGGAGGGAAATACGGGACAAATGTGTCCTTGATGAAAAGCAGCAGTGGCGATGCACGGGGCAATAAAGTCTATGATGAATAGACGTGACTCTCTAGGTCGTCTTCAACAAAAACACGTTACTCCGCCTGTTGTTCTGGAGGTGAATTGCTCTGCAACACACGCAAGACTTTTAGAACCATGAACTGAAACTGCGCCGACGAAACAACGCAGAAGCATGCACCAGCCTTAAGTCTCACAGTATTGAAATAGCTACAATCATTATCAACCGACATAAATATGATTGGACTCATTGGATCCATGAGGGTGTCCGTTTACACACATACCTACTTAACGTAATAGTAAGAATGTTTAGGTACCCCAATATCCAGAAGCAATTTAGAATAGGCCATAATAACATTTCTACCGTGTGCACAAAGTTGCAGGATTTTTGCCACAAACTGCATGGAATTAGCATAAAGAAGGCACGGCTGTAGAGGGGAGACTTATGGGAACCGTTTTCATAGAAATATATTAAGTTGTGAGGTAAAGGGCTGTGAATGTGTTCATGCCCATTTTGCCCTCACTAAAATCTTGCATAACTTCCATCCATCGTCAAACCGCTTATCCTGCACACAGGGTCGCGGGGGGTGGGGTCGCCAGCCAATCACAGGGCTAACACAGAGACATACAACCATTCACACTCACATTCATACACCTACGGGCAATTTAAAGTCCCCAATCAACCTGATCCCCAGAGCACGTCTTTGGACTGTGGGAGGAAGCCGGAGAACCCGGAGAGAACCCACGCAGACACGGGGAGAACATGCAGACTCCACACAGAAAGGCCACTGGGCAGAGTTGAACCCAGGACATTCTTGCTGTGAGGAGACCGTGCTAACCACCACACCACCGTGACGCCTAACATAACTTAAGAATTCTAAATGTTTTCAAGCTCTAGAATCTAGTATCTAAAAGACTGGGAGACCAGGATGTCAAGAGAATAATGTAAATTAAATTCTGCATAAAATACAGGTTTCCAGGTGCTGCCATTTTAGGAAATATGCACAAACCGGGACAGAACAGGCACAGTATCATGGGGTGCTACAATGAGGAATTTGTGTTGGGTAAAAGATGCAAAATGGCGAATCTTCCAGGCGGTATCAGTACAGCAACAGCCACTATGGTTTATTTTTTTAACACTTTTATACAATTCCCCTAAAACTGAAGGAGAGCACTTATTTGCCACAGTGGGAAGAATGAACCACCCGGAATAACTTCATAACTTATATCTGGTACTTAAAGAACGCTGAATGCTTACGTTTTTTTAAAAACATGACTTCATGAGACATGTAGATTTGTTAGTCTCTACGATCAGCGTTCTGCTCCTCTAGAAGGTATTTTGACAGATGTAACTTAAGCCACGAGAAATTGTGTTCTAGGACGGCAATTACATCAGGAGAAAACTTTTTCTTAACTTGCAATAGCAAATTTCTACAACGTTGAATCTGAACTATTCCTCTAGTTTAAAACAGACCGAAGGGGGGAATCCATACAATGCTCAACTTCAAAGTACCAACATTACCCATTAAAAAAAGAACTTCAGGTCAAGAACATTTTAAAATAACATCTCTCTAATCAAAAATTACCTGGTGAAAGTCCTTGCCACTGCTTTTACCATCGCCACTGAAATCCACATGAGAGAAGAGACAGCGTAGTAAATGCCTGTCTGCCTCAGGGCCGTGACGATTAACAATCTGGGAGAGCACAGGCAAAATGAACCAAACATGAGACCACAAGCGGACGTTTGAGTACACTTTACAGCTATCTGTTGACTAATGTAGAAAACCACTTACATGCTGTATTTCTTGCTGGCTGGCTCGGTAGTTTTTCTTTGTTAAATTGTCCACCAGATAGCTGATTTGAGACAAAGCCAGCGAAAGCGAATCAAGATTCATTGCTAGTTGGGGCGGAAGCAGGCGGCCGAGCACGGCGCAAAATCACCATTATTCCCCTTTAGTCACTTCAGTGATAGGTTACTTCTGCCCCCCCCCCCCTCCCCTCCACAAAGAATGAAAAATGTTTGCTTTCAAAATGACTTTTCCAATCAGTGGCTCCCGGTGCTAGGTAAGGTCCTTCAGTTTAAAAGTTCAGCATCTGAAATGAGAGGACAAACAAGTTCAGACATTTGTTTTTAAAAACTACAAATACATTACAATAGAAATAAAAACAAAAAAAGAGCCAATAGAATAAAATGTTGAGCTTTGCAGCGTTACTTCCACGCAGGACAATATTTACAATCAAATCCTGTGACAGGATTCAAGGCCTACGTGCACCACAGAGTATAAGTGTATTTTACAGTCTGCTGCCCGGGCATTCATCTGCAGATTCATTCACTAACGTTACGGTCAATACGAATTAAAGCAATAGTTTTCGTCAGATACGTTTTTGGAGTTATTGTAGTTATGTAAACCTGCCGTGCCTATAGCTTATGCTTAGGCCTCGACTGCACCCAAATATCTGGCACAGAGAGCGAATGCTAACGTTGGTTAAGTTGCTTACCAAACTGAGCAACTTTCTGTTTAGAATAGCGTGATAACTATTTCCGCTTTATCAAGCAATTCCGAAGAAAGTTGCTTTAAATGTAGCCAACAGGCCGTTTCTGGTGACTAACGGTAATGGACAGAGAGTTAACGTTACAACTCGCCCACTGAAACAAAGAGCAAGCTAATGTGAGTTAGCAAACGTTACTAGCAGGCTATCGAAGTCACCGTAACATTTCACGTTACCTTCCGATTAGCTATCGTAAAATTATCAGACACCCTAAAATGATTCGACGCCAAGTTATTAGGTAGTTTTAAAATAACGCGCACATGTGAAGTGGGGAGACGTAACGTTAGCTACTTACTTTAGGCTAACATTACCATGACGCTGGTAAACACTTGCTAGAGGAAAAGTTTGAGAGAACGGTAGCGAAAATCTTTACAGGATAAATAAGCATGCAAAATATGTTACGCTATTGCTAACTTAAACATACTCCATGCAACGGTCATACGTGTAAACTAATTAAAATTACCCATCTTTGTCAATACGTAACGATAACCTATGTGAATTAGTACCAACTCCCCGTTGGCTACAAGCTAATGCTATCAAGTTAAGTTAGCATTTACCTGAAGCTAACATTAGCAACATGAGACAGTTTCGAGCTGGTTTGAATCCATCGGCTAAACCAACCAACGTCTTGTTTCTCGTGTATTCATTACTATGTTAAGTAGCGATTTTATCTACATAACTAATTACGAATGTTTCGACATCGTTACAATTGCCTTTGCCATAAGCGTGGAGGCCCCGTAATGCGGATGGGGTTTGCGCGATCGCGCAAGCTACCGTTAGCAGTAACCTTGTTAACGTTAGCTTATTTCCACGGGCACTGACTAATATACGGAATCGCCAAGATTATGTTTGTTGGAAACGCCAACTGCCCTGAAACGGAGCGTATACGTGGCATAGAAGCCCCGTCTCCGTCCAAAATGTGGCTAATACAGTTGTAGAGAACTAGTTTATCTTTGTTGAGCTAAACTCGTTGCTAAATACAGAAATTAAGTTGTTTCATGTAGCCAATATGACAGCTGCTTTTCAGCAAATAGCCTATGCCCGCGCTGCTCGCTAACATTCATCGTCCACATCAACGCCGTTGCCTGCGTGTAGTACACAAACCAGTCGACGGTTGTTAACCGACCATATTTTAAACCTCACCGTGCTTCCAAGAAAGTAATTCAGGTGTTCATTCCCTTCTTGTTTCGCACAACAAACTTGACGAAATGGAAGGGTCGCTGTGCCTCCAGTTCAGTTTGATTTTTTCAAAATAAAATGGCGACTGTCACCGCCGCGGCGCGGTCACGGTTCGCGATGGGTGCGTAAGCTTATCTGCGCGACACACACGCAAGGTGCTCGCCAGCAGACACCTGGGAATCAAGGAGGGTTTTATTGTTTCTCGGTGCCGATGCCAAATAACGGCATTTTTTTGGTGGGGGGGCTCAATTTATAACGAAAATTCGAAACTAGAAGGCAATCCGTGAACCATGTTTCTTTTGTGTTAATTTTACGCGTTGAAAAAAAAAATGCACATTATTTGCGCTAGAATGACATATTAAGCTCATACTGCATCTCTACGCCCCGATTTTCAGCAATACTTAAAACTGGACAATCTAACTTTAAAACGAGCATTCCACCAATTTCACTAACGAAGCTCAAACTGGCACCCGGTGACGTCAGCCGACAATTTAGCATGCAAACATGTATATAAAATAACAACATTCATCACCTCAAAAATGAGAGGTTTTTGTTAAATCCAATGCTGCTGTTATTTGCATTAGGTAGTCATTTTCCAACATTAATCTACTGACCACTCTCACTGTAGGAATCATTTAGGTGATTTGATTGTAAATCCTCGGCTGTAAAAAAATATTGAATTGAAAAAAAGGTGATTTTATTTGACTCTTATGAAAGTTATTTTGCCCAGAGCTGAACAGCTGACCAGGTTGCCAAAATCGCTGTATTTGGGCATACATGGACTGTTCCCTTTTTACGTATTACCCCACTCCCATTAAACTCAGGCAATCCGGATAACAACAAACTACCTTTTCACGTATGTGTTTTGTATGGTTCGCAGAGGCGCGTCGTGTGGATGCCGACATGTAGGATCCATGCGAGAAAAAAAGGCATTAACTGTCTTTGTCCAGCAGGCGGCGGTAAATACTCGAACCGTCAACTGTGAAGCGAAGAGTTAACCGCCGGAAGAAGAGCTGCACCACCACCACCACCACCACCCAAATACAAGGAGGCTTGTAATAACTGGCGTTGGAGTAACGTTGGCAAACACCTTCTTCCTCTTCTCGGTGGAGGACACGGGGCTTTAATAGGGCGAAGTTGCGGCGCGGATTAAACATGTCGTCTTGGGCGAAATCCTCCGCGGCTTCCCGGCGGCCGACGGCCAACGCGAACCCCAACGGAAGGTAAGCCGAGCCGGGGCCAGCTTAGCATTAGCAGCGGGGCATGCTAGCTAGCGGCCGCGGGGTCGGTGGGGGGGGGGCAGCGTGGGTTCTACAGAACCGATTCGCAACCTTTTTCCGGCCGGTTGTCCGCACGTTTTAAAGGTCTCTCTCTCCCCTCCACACATGTGTGTTGCGCAGTGCTCAACAGCTGCGCCTGTTCCGGAGAGCAGCGCCGTACCCGAGCCGAGAGGACCGGACCGAGGAGCTCAAGGATGTCCTGGACAGGTACACGTCACCTGTCCGCCGCCAGCTGATCCGTCCTTGTTTTGGATCAACAGTTCAGATTGGTTGGGTTATTGTGGCATCAGTTGGCCCGGGATAGCTGGGGCCTGGTTCTTAGTCAAAGTGGGTTAACCTGCATCTTTCAGCAGCTGCGTGCTCGTGCGCCACAGGTGGTGTTTTGGAGAGAAGAACCATCCACATCAACTAACGTTAGAAGACAGTAATAGACCGGAAAGTTTTTCACTTTTTTTTTTTTTTTTTATTGGGATAGGAATTACTATTCAAATGTTAAGCTTTTATTAAATTGAAGCAACAAATGTGTCCAAACTTGCAGAGGAATACAAATAAAATAACATATATAAACATAAAACTGCTTTGGGTTTTGCCCCCGTCGTCGCCAACATCCAGTCCAGAAAGATACGGCGTCTTTATCGGCACTGTAAATCGATTCATCCCAACTGCGATGCAATTAGCAGTAAATTACACCCGGGTTCTTTGTAAGTTACTTTGGATGATTTAAGAAAGCGTCTTTGGTTGGTTATGATGCCTCCCATCGTGTGGTCACCTGTTTCCCTGCTTCTCTTTCAGTTACGAAGAACTAGAGCAAATCCAAAACTACAGTGGAGGCGTGAAGTACGAGGGGTACAAGCATCCGCCAAATGGTGAGGATATCTGTGTTCTAAAAGCACAGTCACAACGTTGCAACTTTTTGTATTATGCTCAGTTCCTTGCACATCAACACACCCTTCTTTTGTAACGAATACAAATCTTCTTAAATATCTTAAATAAAATGAAACTCCCATTTCTTCAGTGTGTCCCATTCCTTTGCGTTTGGAATAAACTCATCTCATGCCGGGGTCCAATGGCCATTTTCATTGGCATCGTTTATGTGGATTTCAAATGAACCAAACCTCTTTTTATCTTTCATCTCTGTTCTCTTCCCCCTTTTACTTCCCCTTCATCCCATCTCAACCACCAGCCAAGCCAGACGGCTGCACCCCAGCTGACCGGCGTAAAGCGCTGTATCAGAAGTTCTACAGACAGGTGCAGGAGGAGAGGAGGCCGGCCGACTGCGTGGTCCTCTCCGTTACCAACCAGTGCCTGTGAGTGCTCGCTTATTCAAATCAGACCAACAAGCACTGCAGGTAGAAATGAGCTTTTGCTTCTAGGGGTTTGCACTAGATTGCTGATTTCATTGCTTTAGTTCAAAAGCTTTGTTCACCTTTTTACTTTACCGCGCTCTAAATTCCCCGGATTGTACGTCGGAGGCGTTGAAATCCAAGTCCACACCCATGAATGATTGCACATTGTAATGTTTTGATATTTATTCCTCCAACGATAGCAAGAACAATCCCCATTTCCCCCCCCAACGTTTTCTGTCCACTGTGCAGTAGATGTACGTGAAACTTGACTTGGATCACACGTTCTCTCAAAACAACGTCACGCACTTAAAGGTTCCAGATGTTGCATACCGGCGGCTTGCTACCCCAACACAAGACCGCTCTACTTCTCCAAATGACTGGTAGAAGTGCACAAAACATTTACTCTCGCTGTTAAATGTAACATCCACAATATATGCACGCAAGACACTCTCGCGCAAATGGCAAGTCTGAAGCCAAACCGGATTCAGTAACCGTCTGCGTCCATGTTGCGGCACAGCTACAGTAGTTAAGTAGCCAGCCGACCTACTTGGAAGTACAAATGGCGCCGGCGCCTGCTATGCTGCTGATCATGAGACGAGTCTGGAGTCGGCGGGCCCGTCCTGATCATGAATCCGGTCCAGAGCAACTGTTCGTTATACCTTTTTAACCACGACAAACACTTTTTTTTTCTTCTTCTTTTTATCAAGTTGTGTTAATTTTTTTTTTAAAAGAACACATCGTTTTGATTCAGAGATTAAATGTCAGATATGGATATCTCAGTTCTGGTTAAAGCACATATTTGCTACCCACAACATTAGCTCATTACTTTATATCCTGTTTCAATTTTTTTTTTTTTTTTTTTTTTTGAAAACCTGTTTTTGAATATAAAACTTAAAACCCCAGTAAATTAAAAAGGCAGCTCTGCTGTTTGCTTTGATGCTTTGCATTAACATTGAATTCCGATGTCACACACAACAAAAACACATCTCAAATCACACGTGCAACATGAAAGTCTCCCTCTGTCCCGTTGGCTGCTGCTGCGCTGTGTGCAGAGCAACTGCTAGTGTGATCGCGGCGAGCAGATGCGGCTCACTACATTTTTTTTTTTTTTTGTGTGTGTGTTTCCCCCGGTGTTTGGGAGAACGGCTTTGCCTGCTCCTCTTTCGGAGGAGGCGCGACTACACGTACACCTGCACCAGAACTGGGGACTATTAATTAATGTGAAAGCCCAACATTTACCGTTTGGCGCTTCACCATCGTGTCACACGCAGCCAAAGCGCCGTCACATCCAGACATTCACCCACGGAGGCGTCCGACGCCGTCCTTCGACAGTGTTGCAAGCTGTCAATAGCTGCTAGTGCAGTTGTTTGGTGGTGGAAACCCCCCCCCCCCCCCACAAAAAAAGCATTCTTTGCAAATTCCAAACAACATTCACTCAAGTCTTCTACATGAGTAAAAACCCTCTCTTTTTACCCGATGTTACCTAAACATACTTGCTACAAACACTAAATGCATCCACGAGCGAGCCCAAAACATGTTTTGCTCCACATCACGCGGTCTAATTTAAGGATCCATACACACGGATTTCACCACACAAAAGGAATGATGAGTCTCGTTGACCTGTCTGTTGGTAAAGCACGTTATGCATCGAGAAATAACCTTCTGTTCCTCTCCGATAGATCCTGTAGGTTTCTCTATATGCAAGCTGAGCTCACTTTAATACCGACATGTCAAGTTAACAAAGTGTTTTGTCTTCCTCTCAAAGGGATTACCCCAAATCGCTAAGCCTCTGCTTGCAGGAGCGTGGCCTGTCAGTGGAAATGCTCTACCTTCAGGCGGAATCGGGCCTGACACGAGCTCTGCAGGACGTCCGAGCAGACGGCTCCCCGTTATGTATTCTGGTGGAGCAGACAAACGTAGTTCTGTCCTCCTGCACTGTTATCATATTCTCAGAATCCCTCAAAAGTAAGTCCGTGCCCCTCATTCCTTCGAGCTTAGCCAAAACCCCCCCAGTGACAACCCTCCCACCCCTTTTCCCCGGCCTGTTACAGCTCACGCTTCACTTGGATTCTAACGCAGACCAATCCCAAGTACAGAGTCAGCATAATAATGACACAGAAAAAACTCATTTAAAACACCATCAAGTACACTTGGAAAGCTAAAAGTCTGCATTCAACTGCAGAAGATCTCCAAGTCCATCAAATATCCGCATCATTGATTCAAAATATACGTTGATAGCTCATCATCCACATGCTGCCACTGTAATACACGCCGACATTACATAACAATTCTACTTGACAAACTGAGAAAAGCCCAAAAGGATCTAACTTGTATAACATCGGGGTGGTTCCACTTCAGAAACATACGTTGCCACAGTAATACGTGTCTTTAATTAATGAAGCAACATGTGACACATTGGAAGCCCCACAACGACGTTTTAAATGCACAAAAGAAATAAGCATAACGCAACTGACTGATATGCATTATTTAAAAGGACATACAACTGCACAAAGGGATGTTTTTACACAAAATGTAGTTAAAAAAAAAGAAAAAGCCAAAATACATTCTTCACAGCAAAAACAATCACAAATCAATGCATGTGCTGAAAATGTAATAAAGTTAGTTGTTAATCACACCGAATAATGCAAATGGCCAAATCGTTAAACGTTAATTCTCTCATTTGTGTCACATGTCTGAATGCATTGGAAAATAAGTGTTGTGCATTCTAGGTCCAGGAACATAATGCAGCCAGAACTAAAGTTACTGGTCATTGTCACACACAGGTTACCAAATCCAACCCGATTCCCTCTCCTCTCCCCCAAAGAAGCACAACTTGCATTCTATAATTCCACTCAAAAGGGCAAAAGTATCCGTTAAATCTGCTGACACCACATTAAAACAAATTTAGACGTCCGTGTGCAACCAGTGAGGAACTATGGCTGCCCCAAAGACTACATTTGGGGCTCTGACGCTCCAGCGAGGAACGTCGGCCGCATTTGAAGCTTCGACGGGTGCTTTAGAACGGAGGCGGAGTGACAAGGTGTCAGATGTAAACTGCACTTTTACTTTATCAACGCAAGATGAAGACGAAAGAATGCACTTTAAGGATTGATCACTACAAATTAGTGCAACAATGACACACACGGTCGGTCCTGATGAACAAATGACTGAATGGATCGACCATAATCTGTGAAGCCCAAAATCAAGCTTTTCAATGCGCGCACACACACACACACACACACACACACACACAACAAGCAGTCTGAACTCTTTGACAATACTCATAATAATTCATGTTAATCCATAACGAACAATGTGGAATTGTTATTCATTACTAGGTAGTACAATTGGCTTTTATAAAAAAACAACAAGGGTACTTATTTGGACATCGGTTACCGCGGCAACGGTCGAAGCTTCGAAGCATTTGGGTCAGCCTTAGTACGAGACCACATGAGTTTACCCGCATTCCTACGGCTTTGTTGTTCTTACTTCTGTCCCCCGTCAGCCCCCCCGCCCCCCTGACACTTCACCGTTAACGTTCCGTCCCCTGCAGTCCACCGCAACATGCCCAAAGACCAGGCCATGGACTTTGTGGCGGCAGAGTACGGTCGCAGACGCGCCAAAGAGCGCCCGCCCAAGGACCCGGCGGACAGTGCGGCGCAGGCGTCCCAGCTGCTGGATGACTTCCTGGAGCGGGAGAAGATGGAGCGCCACGCGATCCCCTCCGAGACCCGCCAGCTCCTCCTCCTGTTGGCGGAAGGGGTGCACCTCTACCCCGAGGAGCTGCAGAGCCTCTCGGAATACGTGCGTTCGCGGCAGGAGCACACGCAAGGTGGGCGGCCCGCCGGTCAAACCGGTCGAATCCTCTCGGCGCCGCCGTGACCTTTTTTTTTTTTTTTTTTGACGTTTCCGTCCGCAGTATCCAACACGGAGGGGCAGAGAGGGAACATGTTGCCTCCGGGGCTGGGGAAACCGCCTCCCCTGCTCCCCACGCCACCCGGGCCACCCCAGCCCCAGTCCGCGGCGGACGCCGGCGGGTCCTTGATGGACCACGCTCTGGCCCCGGCTCCCCTCTTGCCCTCACCAGGTTCGGCTGCACAGTTGAAAAGGGGTCTTTTATGTAGCGGCGTAGCAACCAGGCTCAAAACAATGGAATCCTCCCCCGGGGTTTTTAAAACGCTCTATTTTCATGCAGCCGCTTGCCTCTAAATGGACTTTGCCTTTTTAGTCGTATCGCTGATCTAAAACAATTTGTTGTGTGTCTCGTGTTGAGATTCAGTGTAGTGTCTGATTGGACTTGTGACGCATAACTTCTCATTTTCATCTGCATCTATCACATGTATGTGTGGTGCTTCCTATCGCCATGTCCTGTAATCTCCTGTCTTTCTTTCTTTCTTTTTTTTAAGGATCATATCCCAAAACCAAACCTCCTCCTCTGTTGTCCTTGCATCGGCCCCCGGGTCTATCGTTGGGGGCTTCTTCGTCTCGAGGCCCACAGTCCGCACACAACCCTTACGGGGTCCCTTCCTTGTCCCGTGGACCCTTACTCCATCACCCCCCTCTATACCATCCGGGCCCCAGAGGCCCGCTCCTTAATAGAGTAGCCCCGCCTTCTTTGAAGGGTGCCCGCCCTCCGCTTCTCGCTTCCCCAGGTGAGTCACTTCTCCTTTTTTTTGGGATATGCATTTTTCTTTTTTCCTTCTGTAAAATAATGTGTATAAATGTACACAGAAAAACAGAATTAAATCCAAATACTGCATATAAACACCTAATTAACAGCAATTGATTCTAGTGAATTAACCCTGTTTTACATGTGATTCATTTATTCCCCTGTGACCCTTTGATTAGGTGCCCTTCTCCCAAGACCGGGTGGCCCGCGACACTAACACCCACACACACACACCCACACACACACACACACACACACACACTATTACAAATGCAGGCTTCAAGTGCCAGAATTTTTGTTTTGAGTTTTGGACATTTCAGCTAACTCAAGAACAGAAGACTCTTAAAATCTTTCAATTGTTTGAGTAAAAAACAGATGGTAGTTAATGTGAAATGATGTATATCTTTGCGGCGGATTGGTAAAGGAGGACATTAACTATCTTTTCCCAGGTCTCTCTGTTGTTACTGCTCTTTTTCTTTATAACGTAAAGTATAAAGTAAAATAAAACGTCTTTCCCTATTTCTAGTTTTCAGCTCTTATTTGGTAATATTGGTTTTGACGATGGTGACCAGCGGCTCAGGACAAACGCCGAACATCTAGTTGGAGTTGCTTCATTCACAAAATGTCCTGGATACCAATGTTCAGCTGGGTAATCAACCGTTTTCGTTTTTCTGTACATAATGCATATAATAAGTAGCCTACC
The DNA here is from genome assembly GCF_964276395.1 of Gasterosteus aculeatus. Taxonomy (NCBI): domain Eukaryota; kingdom Metazoa; phylum Chordata; class Actinopteri; order Perciformes; family Gasterosteidae; genus Gasterosteus; species Gasterosteus aculeatus. The sequence continues at coordinate 2,946,577 of NC_135698.1, forward strand.
TGTGGTTCGAGATGGTAGTTGGAGTTAAGGAAAGGAGTTTATCTCGATTCCCTAACGGGTGCGTGAGCGGCTCAGCACGTGTCTGAAACGGCTGAAACTGCAGATTAATCTGATCTTGGTCGTTCACACTCACTTGCAACACGTTATGACGTCGCTGTAAATCCGCAGCGGGTCACCGCTAGTTTTTCCCCGAGCACTTGTGTTTGTTACCTCGACCTGAGAAATCCTTTTAAAAACGTGTTGTAAAGGGATTACGCTGTGGAAACCCTTCAAGTGTTGCAGATCCCCTGTTTTGAAATCGGGCAAGAAGGCGTTGTGTTGCTTTCGGCCTTTTTCTGCGTGTTCAAGTGATGTTTGAATCCTCTTGCCTTGTAAACATGTACAGTAGGTTCACGTTTGGGCTTTGTATTAGTTTTCTGTGATGTGCTTCAGTATTAATATTCAACATGTGTGGTGCTTCTATTTTTAAAGAAAACCTACTTAAATGTTTCCCTGTTTTGTGTTTGTTCTTTGGTTCACGCACTCTTTACCGACTGATTCTACATCTCTGAATCGCAATTCATCTTGAGGGATTTTCAGTGTTTCAATGTGAAAAGTCTGCAATTTGTTTATATATAATAAATTGCATATTCCATCTTCACATGAATATTTAGACCATTATGGATAACAAATGTTTTCAGTCAAAAGGCCTTGTTTAGGTTTTTCACATTCTTCCCAATATTGTTGGAGCTCTAAAAGGAAAAAAACGTTATATTTTTACAGTTATATTTTGAACTGTTCAAAATTACTCAGAAATACGTGCGGCCAATTTAGTTGACAAATGCGTTTTTCCTACTGTAATTACAGTCATAAATAAACAATCATTTATTTATTTGTTTAATTTATTTGATTCATTGAACCAATTCAAATGAACCAAAAATGATGGAACCGATGCCGTCACACATCTACAAAGAGCAGTTTGTGAAAACACCCGGCAAACCGCCACAGCGCTCCTCTGAGGTTTTAGGCAAACATGCTTTATTGTTTTTTTATTAATAAGAAGTGTGTTTGTAACACCATGGAGCCGGTTTCCCCTCCTATTCTTTGATGGCTAAATAAACAGTGGTGACGTTACGGATTTGATACACTAGATGGCGACGTCCACCTTCTATTTTACTGGCATGCGCCACAATAATCAGGAAACATTTATTGCCGAAATATGTCAAACATACAAGGAATTTGGCGGTTGGTGCGTGACAACAAGACAGCAGTGCACAAGTAATCAAATAAAATAAAATGCTCATGCTATGGGTTAGTATAAAATAAGAGAATAACGTTAGTGCACTTTATTTTTAAATATTTTTAACTATCGGACGAGTGAGAAATGACGGTGAATACAGTTTAGAGTGAAGAAATGTAGAAATCTAAAGGTTTGTGCCCTCGTGTCCTCAGCTCATACCGTTTCTTTTCAGTCTCACTGCGCTTCTTGCTCCTCATGCTGGCAAAGATTGAATTACAGATAAAGACTTACAAAATGTTGAACACAAGCAGGTTATTCCTTGTATTTTTAATTATTTTATGTAGTAAATCCCTTTCAAATGATCTATATAATAATAATAAATACATCTTTTAATGTTTGTTTGTTTTTTGAAAAAAACGAGACTTGGGAAGTTTGTGCAATCTTGCAGGATAAAACACTCCCAGCTGATCATTCTGAATTGTGTGCGTTTAAACATGGGGCATCCGATTTTTGGGGTTACAAACTGCACGTTAGTTTGGTTGGAAAGACAAAGAAGGGCCAAATACAGGCTAAATATCCATGTAGTGTGAGGTGAGCCAAGCAGTAGTCCCTACTCTACTCAAAAAGGTTCATTCAATAGCATCTTACTCTTTTAAATCAATTAAATAAATAAAAATCATTCAAATGTAAACAAATATTTCAGAATGTATAAATCTATTTCGCCCATTTCGTTTTATTCCCAAAGAACAGAGATGCAATTTAAATGTCTACTGTCGTGATGACAAAGATGTATTAAACTTGTTAAATGTTTTCCACAGTTCCTTCCTTCCTTTTTCTGCATTAAGGCAAGAAAGAACGTCTTAGAAAACTGCTTAAAAAAAATAAAGTTTTGTTTATCTAATTGCAAACACACAGACGGGGAATATATGTGTGTGTGTGTGATGTTCTCCTCCTGTTGGTTCCTCCTCCTCTCATCCAGCTGTGGACACACTGCTGCGAGGAGCCCATCAACTCAGGAAGTAATGGACAACTGTCTCCACCTCATTACACAAGCCCACACACACACACACACACACACACACACACACACACACACACACACACACACACACACACACACATCTCTTTCTAGCCCCGATTGGACACTGTGTGCGATAGAGAATCTTGGTTAGAACAAAAGCATCATACGTTGGTGTTCAAGTATCTCAAATTCATATCACAAAAATACACTACAGTCAAAAGTTTGGCTGCACTTTATTAAATTTAATATAAGTGCATTTTCAATTGTTTTCAAAAAACAGATTCTTCACCTAGAGATATAAATACACATGGCGTCACAAGCTTGTGGACCCTCTTACAATTCTCCAATGTTTCCCCCCGTATCTTTAAAGTTAAAGGCCCAGTTTCTTAAAAAGCCTCATTATTTGGCTGATTATTGATGCTATTAATCAGGAAAGAGCTTAAATGCCACACTTAGGAAAATGATGGTTCATTATTTCTGCTTTTTCAATCACCAAAATGATGAATAGTCACACGGTTGTTTTCTCCGGGCAAATTTACTAAATTCTTCATTGAATGGAAAACCTCCACCGGGGGAGAAGAAAAGCAGTATGTCAATAAAATAATGAGAGTTATTCATGGATTTATATTTGATTCTTAAATAACCACTGTTCTAAAAATATGCAACGAACAAGGGGAAAGGAAAGAATTGGGACCCAGAAATACCCAAATATGTTATGTCCTTCTCATCGTCTCCTTCACAACGTTCCTCCCGTCTGCACCCTCTTCTTCCGTCGTTCTCCGCCTCCTTGTCTCTCTTAAGTTAAGTCATTTATTTTCCATTTGCGTTGCCTTTGTCCAAACCTGGATTCATTAAAACAGAAAGAGGAAACAAACGTTTTTTTCTTTTCGATTTTTTTATTAAACGCTAATTCCTTCTGCCTCCTCGTCTCCTCGTCTCTCCTGTCTCCTCATCTCCTTTTACCTCACTGCACCCTCCATCCTCCCCACTGCGAAACCTCCACCAATCAGAATCTATCACTCCAACTATTTGTGTCAGAATTCACAGGAACTTCGTCAAATTGGGAAACTGTTTCATTGTTGCACAGAACGCTCACCGCATGTGTGAGAGTCTGTGTGTGTGTGTGTGTGTGTGTGTGTGTGTGTGTGTGCATTCCATAATGTTACCACGCAGACACCATCACACACGTGCACACACACACACACACACACACACGCATTGGGGTGTTAATTGTTGTGCTAACACCTCCCAATAACAAGGCTCTAATTATCAACATCTTTGGCTGCTGGGGTGTGTATCTGGCACTGGTGCCCGGATCGCGGGGTGAGCGTGTTTGCGTGTGTGCCAGCATGAGGTGTGGCACCAGGCGAAGAAGGTTTGATGATTTTTGAAAAATATGCCGCTGCGCTGGTGCGTACACGTGTGTGTGTGTGTGTGTGTGTCTGTGTGTGTCTGTGTGTGTGTGTGATGATGTCTCTGTCTCATTCTGCATTTGCATTCGACAAGGAGTTCTTTTGTCCTGCGGTTTGTTTGCAAATCATCTTTTTCGAGAAGAGACACCATTGCGACGCGCGTCTGTCGCGTCAAGGAGAAGCGATCGTCAGTGGAAGGACCTTAAATGAGTTACAGTCAAAAGTACACAGAGGTCACAACTACAAAACAAACAAAATAAGAGAGCTACGTTTAGTTATTATGCTAAATTAACACTAAGGGAAATGAGAACTCATTTGAAAGCTTTGTTTTTTACTCATTCAACGTGGAAAACACTCCGTTATTCCATTTGCTCAGGACTGCAATCACATTTCTAACTTTTTTTCTTCTGGTTTAGTCCTTAAAAGAGTGAAGTAATTACTGTGAGTTATCTTAATATTCGTGTTGCTGATGTGAACAGTGACCCAGTGTTGCTTTTATCTCACAAATAGATTCGATGACGAACCCTCTGCTATCGGACATTTATTCGATTCAACTTTCCGTTTTCACGCGGTTACGCAGGTGAACTAGATGTCTGTCTGATGCCGGTGCAGCTGAATTTAAAAAGCAGCAACATTATCATCTAATCATTCGCGGGGATGCCAAGTCTCAATAGCCTCCGAAAAGTTAAAGATGGTGTCTGATTGCTCTGTTACGTGCTTGGTTTCCACTGTTTGCCTCCCGATCATCTACCGAGAAATTGAACGGAAAGGAGTGTTGATCACAGCGACCGAAAAAAAGTCTTTTAAAAGACATTTAAACGCATCATTTAAAAATCTATTTGTTGATGATCTACGTGCACTCTGTGCTCGATTGTGTTTGACTGTCGCCACGACGCAGTTCTGTGATTGTTTGTTCATGCCTGACAGGTGCGTGATTTGTACTGCATCCTCGTCCCCGTGCATTTGTATGGATTTAGAAAACCCACGTATAGTACACGTGATTATACATGTAGCGCAAAGCCACAACACGCTCCATATGGGTGCTGAAGATTAATGCTGCTTTGATTTGACCTTTTTATGAGTAATAAGAAAACTGGAGATAAAGAGCAAAAATATCTTTATTGGAGAGTGACAATAGTAATGACATATTTGCGTTCCATCTTAATCTGCCTTCTTCCTGCAAAGCGTTGGCGTGGTAAAAAAAAACGGCATCTGGTTCATAAAGTTCTGCGACCGGTTACCGAACAAGGCCGCCGGCCCGACAGGCCACACCTCTCACAGCGCCGGTCAGTCCAACCGCCAAGGCTGCGGGGCGTGCCGCAGTAGGCGGCCCGGCGCGGCTTCCTGCCGGTTTGGTTTGACTGGCTGCCTGGTTGCCTGCCTTCCCGGGCTGGCTGGCTGGCTGGCTGGCTGGCTGGCTGGCTGGCTGGCTGGGTGGCTTGGTGCCATGGCTGGCAAGCCGGCAGCCGAGTCCCGAGCCGAGCCCCCTGCGCCCCGCCGGATCTTAATTGGGTGAAGTTTGTCCGCCACAGATAACACTTTCGCCTTTCTTCCGAGAGCAAGGAACAAAAAAAAAAAAAAAAAAAAGGCCTGGCACTAATGACGCTCTTTAGCGGGGCTCTTTTCTGTTTTTCGATGGAGGGAAATTAGGAAGTGGAGGGGGGGGGGGGTTCCCTGCAGTGAGAGATCGTCGAGGGGAAAACGTGCCTTTGTTCGGAGCCGAGCGCTCAATGAGAGCTGAGGATTTGAAGGAAGAACGAGAGCGGAAAGATGTAGATTTGGTGCTGGTCACGTTGTCAGTTTCTTTTTAGCAGCCTCTTGTGGCCGAGGCAGGCCACACACACACACATTACATTACATTACATTACATTACATTACATTACATGTCATTTAGCTGACGCTTTTATCCAAAGCGACGTACAATAAGTGCATTCAACCATAGGGTACAAACTCAGGAGAACAAGAAACAAGAAAGTGCAATTTCCTCAAGTAAGCGAATTTACAATTTGCTATAGATGAGTGACGTTACAAGTACAGTTTAAGTGCTGCAATTTGTTAGTCTTTAGTCGAGGTAGAGTCTGAAGAGGTGTGTCTTTAGTTTGCGGCGGAAGATGTGAAGGCTCTCTGCGGTCCTGATGTCTTCAGAGAGCTCGTTCCACCATTTCGGCGCAAGGACAGCGAAGAGTCGAGACCTAGTCGAGTGTTTTGCTCTCAGTGAGGGAGGGACGAGTAGTTTTGCAGATGCAGAGCGGAGAGTGCGGGGTGGGATGTAGGGTTTGACCATGTCCTGGATGTAAGCTGGACCCGATCCATTCACAGCATGGTACGTGAGCACCAGTGTTTTGAACTGGATGCGGGCGGCCACCGGTAGCCAGTGAAGAGAGCGGAGGAGTGGAGTAGTGTGGGAGAATTTCGGAAGGTTGAAGACCAGTCGAGCTGCTGCATTCTGAATGAGCTGCAGAGGTCGAATGGCGGTGGCAGGGAGACCTGCCAGGAGGGAGTTGCAGTAGTCCAGGCGGGAGATGACAAGAGCCTGAATCAGTACCTGCGCTGCCTTCTGAGTGAGAAGGGGACGTATTCTCCTGATGTTGTAGAGCGTGTATCTACAGGATCGCGTTGTCGCAGTGATGTTGGGAGTCAGGGAGAGTTGGTTGTCGAGTGTGACGCCGAGGTTCTTAGCAGTCGAAGTGGGCGTTAGCACAGAGTTTCCAAAGTTGACTGTCGGGTCCTGGGTAAGCGAATCTTTTCCGGGAAAGAGAAGTAGTTCAGTCTTGTCGGGGTTGATTTTCAGATGGTGGGCGGACATCCACTGAGAGATGTCAGTTAGACAGGCAGAGATCCGAGCCGCCACCTGGGTGTCCGAGCGAGGGAAGGAGAGAATTAGTTGGGTGTCGTCGGCATAGCTGTGGTAAGAGAAGCCATGCGAGCGAATGACAGCGCCAAGAGAGTTGGTGTAAAGCGAAAACAGGAGGGGACCCAGCACGGAACCCTGAGGAACTCCAGTAGTAAGAGGACACGGTTCCGACACAGATCCTCGCCAGGTTACCCGGTAGGTGCGGCCATCGAGGTAGGACGAGAGAAGGGAGAGAGCAGAGCCTGTGACACCGAGTTCTTGAAGGGAGGAAATAAGGATCTGGTGGTTGACCGTGTCAAATGCAGCAGAGAGGTCCAGAAGGATGAGGACAGAGGAGAGAGAGGCGGCTCTAGCAGTGTGGAGTTGCTCAGAGACAGCAAGGAGAGCAGTCTCTGTAGAGTGGCCTGCCTTGAAACCTGACTGGTGGGGGTCAAGGAGGTTGTTACAGTGGAGATAAGAGGAGAGTTGATTAAAGATAGCACGTTCAAGGGTTTTGGACAAGAAGGGAAGAAGAGAGACCGGTCTGTAGTTGTTTTCTTCAGAAGGGTTGAGGGTGGGTTTCTTCAGGAGAGGGTTGACTCTTGCCTCCTTCAGAGAATTGGGAAAACAGCCAGATAACAGAGCGTTGTTGATGAGAAAGGTAAGGAACGGAAGAAGGTCAGGTGCGATAGATTGTAGAAGATGTGATGGAATGGGGTCAAGAGGGCAGGTGGTCGGACGGGCAGAGGTTACTAGGGTAAGAATTTGGTTAGGAGAGAGGGCGGTGAAAGAGGGAAGTGAGGGCGAAAGAGGTGAGGTCGGTGGGACGCGAGAAGTAGGTGGTGGGTTTGAGAAGGAGGAGCGTATGTCAGCTATTTTCTTGGTGAAGTAGTTGACAAAGTCTCCCGGAAGAAGGGTGGAGGGGGGAGGAGGGGTAGGGGGTTCGAGGAGATTGGAGAAGATCGAGAAGAGTTTTTTGGGGTTAGAGAATGAGGATTCGATTTTGGACTGGTAGAAAGAGCTTTTGGCAGCAGAGATAGAGGCAGAGAACGAGGAGAGGAGAGATTGAAATTCAAGCAGGTCGTCAGGTCGTTTATATTTACGCCATCTCCTTTCCGACGCTCGCATGGTGGCTCTCATGGCACGGACCGGTTGAGACAGCCACGGAGCCGGAGGGGATTTGCCAGTCCGTCGTGTCGTAAGAGGGCAGAGAGAGTCTAGAGAGGAGGAAAGAGATGAGAGGAGAGTCTCTGCAGCAGCGTTCGGATGCAAGAGTGAGAAGGAATCAGTTGAAGGGAGAGCTGATAGAACAGAGGATGCCAGCGAGGAGGGAGAGAGGGAGCGAATATTGCGACGAGCCGGTATAGAGTTAGTCAATGAAGGAGGTTTGTTAGTTATAGAGAGTGGAAGGGAGTAAGAGATGAAGAAGTGATCAGACACATGAAGTGGAGTTACAGAGAGGTTAGTGGTAGAGCAGTTTCTAGTAAAGATGTAGTCAAGGTGATTGCCGGCTTTGTGAGTAGGAGGAGAGGGAGTGCGTGACAGAGCGAAGGAAGAAAGTAGGTGTAAGAGGTCAGATGACTTCTCTGTCTGGATGTTGAAGTCACCCAGGAGGATGACCGGAGGACCATTTTCGGGGAAATTAGACAGGAGAATGTCCAATTCTTCCAAAAAATGACCTAAGGAGCCTGGCGGACGGTAGAGGACAATGATGGTTAATTGTACCGGGTGAGTGATTGTTACAGACACACACACACACACACACACACACACACACACACACACACACACACACACACACGTCTCATTGTATGCATGCGTATACTAATTGTACACACACACACACAATTTCTCAGTGCTTTGTTCAAAAGAAATGCAATGTTCTCTAATTACTTTAGCTTCACTTCAACATTTCAACAGCCTCGCTTAGTGAACAGCAAAGTCTTTGCACTTTGTTCTCCATGTTTTCATCTTTAAAAAACGTGGATGAATTGCTGTGACGTTAACAAACTAAATTGCATTCAGTGACACTCGGAGATAGATAATATTGGGTATGTTTTTTTTCCCTAAAAATGTGTCTTTTTTTCAGAAAACATTATCAACAAGCCCCCAAAATCTCCATCAGTGTGAAGGCAAACCGGTAGTGGTTCTATGGAGATATTGGCGAGGAAACAAACGGCCCATCTGAAGAACGCAGTGCATCGAAGGTCACGTCGGTAGTTTGGAGGCCCAGGCCACATCTCCACATCGCATCCAGTGCACGTCACACGTGGTGGACAAAGAGCCAGAAGTGTCTGTCTGTTGCTCACTGTGTGAGAGCAAAATCTAATTCCGAACAACATTTTCATCAATTTAGACGAAATCCGATCCACATTTCCGAAGGGACCGGCCACCATTTCCAGCACCGTTTAATTTAAAGGACATTCATTATTCATCGTGATCATTGTCATCATCATCTTCACAAACAGCGGCATTACGATGAAATCTATACCAACCACTAAAATTAAAATAGTGATCACCCTCGGAGACAAATGGGTTAGTATCATCGTCATCATCGTCATCATCATTGCAGCCATGTTTTGTTTTCTTTAAAGATTTCAGACAGCCGGCATTCTATGGCAGTGAGCCTCCCCCCTGTCTCTCTTTCTCCCCCCCCCACACACACACTAATACCTCTGCAAAGACCTCTCGGTTTAACAAATGCTCAAAACAAATATTAAAAGTTATTTAAATCTTTTTCCTGTCTCCATACTGACGATTTATTCATTAGCCACTGCAGGGTGAATGTTCTCACCTTTGGCTCAGATAATGAATGCAGCCCACACACACACACACACACACTCACACGCACACACACGCACACACATTTCTTAACATACGCAGAAGATCAACATGCCTTTTAACAATGCACTTCTGAACACCTCCTGTATGACAAACGGCAGTTAATCTACAGCGGATCTCACAACTACGTAAATGAATCACGCACAAAAACACGCGCACTTTCCACTTTTGGCATCGTGCACCCAGCCCACATCGAGTGGAGACAAAAGAATCTGGCGTTGCAGTATTTAAATCAGTAATGTGTCTAATTATTCCATGTAAAAATAGCCGATATCTAGGGCACAAGCATCGAGATGGAACGTTGTTGTCTTGCAGAGGGCAGAGCTGGCGGCGCTGGCGAGAGTTCAGCACAGCAGAAGACAGGGATGGGGAGAGAAAGGGAGGACAGGGAGGGAGGGTGGGATAGAAGAAGAGAGAGAGAGCGAGAGAGTGCGCTTTAGGCTACATGAATACAACATGAACTCCATCCGCTAGCGGCGGGCTAGCAAGCAGCACAGCGGGCCGGCGCTGAGGTGCAGAGGGAGCGGAGAATGGACCGTTGCTACCTGCTCCCTGCAGGGGGGCGCCGGGCTTTTTCGTACCTGAGAGGCCGATAGGAAGGCGCGAGGCGCTTTTGTGGACTCCTCCCCTTTGCGGGTCAATGAAAACGGATGTGATTTTAGAAAAGCACTAAATATGGTACTTAAATATTGGGAGGCAGTTCTTCCAAGACAATTCACATAAAGTGCAACCAGAAACGTATAAACTGTAACCCGCCCGGCAAAGGTTCTTCTTTGACTTGTCATCCGACCATGCGAAAAGCGATGGCGTTTGGGCCCCCCCCCCCCCCCCCCACCGAAGGCCTCCGGTCACACGCAGACCCAAACGTGTGGAGGAACTGAGATTCTGTTGACGCACACTGACCCTTAAATGAGGCGGCGCCCCAAAGAGTCACTGATTGTTTGTTTTGCTTAAACTCGTCGTTCTGATGTGAATTTTGAGTAACCCGCTATTCTATATTGGCGAATATTCATTTGTTTTCTCCAGTGCGTTTGTGGGATTGGGTGAATCGGGCTTACTTGTCTGAAAAAGAAAATAAAGCAAAACTATGAGACGAGTCTTTAAAGGGAATCAGACTCGAGCCACTCGAAGAGGTTTGAAGTTTGGCGCCACGCTGCTGCAAAAACATTCACCGTCAATGCGGAAATATGACTCGAGATAAAAAGCACTCCGTGGTGTTTATTAGCCTTGCAGCTCCCATGAGCATCTGATAAAACGGTTTGGGCTCGGTAACTTACTCAAACATGATGATTTATGCACACACACACACACACACACACACACACGTTAATCAAAGGAAGTTTATTCTAATGACGCTCTTACGCCACAAACTCACTTGAAAAATCCCACCGCACGTCAGTTGACCGACTTATTCAGCTCCCTCGTTGCGTGTTAAAAAGACAGAAGAAGACCGCGTCCCGGCGGAGATGACAGAGGGTGTAATCGCGAGCTGTGTGACTCAACAATGCCTCTCAGAAGCCTTTCAGACTGGGGCCTGTCCTTGACCCTTAAGGAGCTTGTAATGTGGGCCTTTATTTTCTCTCTCCCGCTCTTTGTATTTACCGGCAGAGACGAGGAGAGGGGGGGGGGACCCCCCACTGAGGGAGGGCTTTTGCCCCTCCACGCCAGAGGCAGTCACACCGGGGGCAGCTATGCACGTGCAAGCGCACACACACACACACACACACACACGCACGCACATGGATAGAATTGCACACACACACACAGGTCCCCCGGCGTGCACTCACTTCACAGGGAGGGAGAGGTGAAGGTTGGAGGGTGAGGCAGAAAGAGACAAAAGGGAGGGGGGGTGTTGAATCTTACAGGCTGCTCTGTTTCTCCGTGGGCGGACGGGGGGGGAGGCCCTATCCGGCGAGGGCAGTGGTCCTGCTGGTCAGCACTGGGAGCTCCACGTTTACCCAGTTTATCCATGACAACCAGCGAGGGAGACAGGGGGGGAGGGCGAGTGGCGGGTGGGGGGGGGGGGCAACATGGAAAAGCTCAGCTGCGGTCAGAGAGCGCTCAGTTGGAGCAGAGAGTGAAGAACAAAGCAGCCAGTGATTTTCATTTTCTCCCCCCCCCTCTTTGTCTGCCTTATATTGTCCACAGACGTGTCCTTCTTTTCTTTACTGGACATAAAAGGAGCTTTGACGAAGACACACACACACACACAAGCAGAGACACACACGTGCATGTACACACTGGCGTGGCTAATTGAATTATGTTCATACAGTAAGTCAAACGGTTTATTTTCACTGTGACCAAAGGGGGCCCCTCCGATGTGAGAGAAAAAAAAAAAAGCTTTCTACTTCGAGGCGAAACGTCCCAATCGGCATAGAAAGAGGCAGCGGCTTTTAAAGAAATGTCTCAGCAGTTTTCAAAGGCCGCACGGCACATCCCCGCGACACACAAAGGTCGGCGTTTGTCGCGCGCTCACGGCCGGACGGGAAGCGGACGTTTCGTGTGGTCTCGATCTGAAGTGCGGAAAATGTTCATTTTGCACGGACAGGTTCTGCTCAGCCTTAATGAAAAGGCTTAAACTAATCCTGTCAGAAACCGTCCCGCAGAAATTAATCCGCCGCAAACGAGTGAAATGACGAACGCTCATGCGACAGGGAGCATTTCAAGGTGAATAACGTCTTTAAGTCTTCTCAATATATGTTTCTATGTAGGGGTGCTGTCCACTGCAGGGTAAATCCATGCATTGGAATTGCAACGCATTCTCTCTCTTTATACCAACAATTACAAATAATAAAGTTTAATTCAAGTCCCACGCCGCGTCAATTCTTGCTGTCGCCAGTTAAGCTGTTTGTTTTTGTCCACTCATAACAAGTGGTATATCCAACCACCGGCATTTGTATTGTTCTGGGGATCCTGGCTTTGAGTGAGTGTGTGTGTGTGTGTGTGTGTGTGTGCTTAAAAGACATAGTTGGTCCCAGCTTGCAGTGCACATTACAAACCTCTGGCCTTCGTCGTGGTGCAGGGGTGGTTCAAGTCCCAGCTGCTCCATTTCCTCTGAGCAAGACACCTAACCCCTAATTGCTCCCCGGGGCCAAAATGCAAAGTGCAAAAAAAAAAGCCATGGGTTAAAAAAATGTGGCTTTGGATAAAAGCCTCGGCTAAATGACCTGTAATGCAATTAGATGTGTAGGCTGCGCCCGGTGACGTGGTCATCCGGGCCACTTTCGAGGGAGGGGGGGAGGGAGGGGGGAGGGGGCACTAAACTAATAAAATTCACGGGGCCTCTTCCGCACCTGACCTCCAATCCAAATCCACATTTCCCCGCTCGGCTCTCGCAGACTCCGCTGCAGTTGCGCCAGTCGGCCACTGGTAGGCGCTGTTGCCTAACTCTCCCCCTGCTTGCCCCTCTCTCTCTCTCTCTCTCTCTCTCTCTCTGTCAGCCCAGCCTGCCCCCCTCTCTCTCTCCCTCCCTCTCTCTCTCCCTCTCTCTCTCTCATGCCTCAGCCAACCCGGGCTGTGCCGAGCTGCTCCCTGCGGGATCAGAGCGCTCCCCCGCCGGGACCCTTCTCTCACATCCCCCTGCTGGGACGCGGCTACATTTCCAGCCAAGCGCTGCCTGCCTGGGCTTTATTATGTGTGTCTGCGCCGCAGCCCCGCCAGCAGAGGCAGGCAGAGGAGGAGAAGGAGGAGGAGGAGGGAGACTGGTAGCCAGAGTCAGGACAAAGAAAAAGCAGGGAGACAGAGGCTAGCGAGGGGTTCGGCTGGTACAGGCAACGGGCTGCCATTAAAACTCCTTGTAGTATTAACCAACAACAACAACAAACAAAAAAAAACGAGAGAGAGAGAGAGAGAGGGAGAAGGCGAGGGAGCGCGTGGGCTGTAGAAGCAGCGGGCTGTTCCGCGCGGGGTGGAGATGCCGGGGAAGAGCGCAACGTCCATGCCGCCAGACCGCCAGCGCCGCCGAGTGTAGCGCGGCGGGGACGGGAGCGAGCGCGGGAGGCCGGTCGCCTCGTCGGGGGGGGGGGGGGGGGTCGGCGCCGCTTTTTTTTTTCCTGGATGATAAAAATCCCAGAACAGACCGAAATAGTTACGATAAACTAAAAAACGAAGAAAGCAAGAAAAAAACAACAACGGACGAAGCTTGGAGGAGCGCGCGCGAGAAGAGGAGCCACGTTTCGTTTCATCGGGAGCAATTTTTCCCCGAGAACATCCCGCCCCCCCTCATCCCGTCGCCTCGCTTCACCTGGACGGTCACCGGCCGCGCTCACTCCTCCCTCTCCGCAGCGCCCCCCTCCCCTCCCCTCCCCTCCCCGGTCCGCGGGGGCCGGAGGAAGTCGAGAGAAGCGTACCTGCGGAGGGAGACGACCGACCCGACGCGCGCACGCACGGACACACGGAAAGCGGCGCGGCTGCCGCAGTGCAACAGGCGGCGGAGGCGGCGGAGGAGGACGGAGAGCCCGGCGGCGGCGAGCCGAACGGAGGGACATTTAGAGAATAAAGGACATTTGAAACCGCACGGAGGACGAGCTTTCCCCCGCGACCGGCGATGTCGAGGCGAAAGCAGGCCAAGCCGCGCGCCGTCAAAGGTGAGTCACGTGCGCCGCGTCCGCTGCTGCCGCCGCTGCTCGCCCCCGGGAGCCGAGGTGTCACGTGACCCGCTCCCCGGCGCTCGTTAGCCGGTTTGATTTACACCCGCCACCCGTCTGCTCATCACCACCGGTGCGTAGTTTATTTAATGCGCAGGTAAATCTTTCTCTCTTACTTTTACAAATCGCGTGCGCGCGCGCGCTAATTGTGCGACGGAGGTCGATCGAAGGAGTCAAATGTTTGGCGTCCAGTTTAATGTCGTCCTCCACCAGCTGGGAACGTGTGACGTTCACTGACCGCAGCGCGTTGGCGTTTTGAATCAACTTGTTGTGAAGGTGATCTGGGTTGTTGACTTGTGGGGCCTTTTGCTTTCGTGCGGTACTTTTGGTTGGTTGACCTACTAGCTGCTTCCCACCAAAATAACAAAGTCAACGTTTTCATTCTAAAATTCACCAAACTTCTAGGGAGCCGCAGTTCAGAAGGCCGTATTTGATCCCAGATGTTATGTCAGGTTCCCGAGGCTCCTCTTCCTCATCTGTCCGAGTCCGAGAAAAGTTTGAACTGTATTAAAATCCCTCTGTTGAAAAGCTACAGGCCCTGTTGTGTCTGTGTGTGTGTCTGCGGTGCTCACGGCAGTGAGTGTGCGTCCTGCATGGGGGGGGCATGTGGTGGCCTTGGCCTCCACGTTTCCTTCGTGGACCCGGGAAGGCCTGAGCATGTGGTCCCCTCCTCCACCTCATAGGGCTTCTCTTCTTCTTCTTCTTCTTCTGCAACTATCTGGAAAGCAGGCCGAGTTCTGACGGCGGCTCAAGAGTGCGTGTTTAGTTTGATTAGCGGCAGGATTTTTCCTCTGGGGGATTTCAAAAGCCGGGTTTCATCTGAGGTCGGGGTCGGGATTCATTTTGTCAATAGCAGGAGAGGCCACTCACTTGCACGGTGGAGTGTGATTGCTACGGGATGTGGTTGTAATGCATGTGCAGCAGAACAAACGTGTTTTATAAGCTTTGTAATTTATATCGCATAGTGTATAGTATACAAATGTAGCGTGAATTCTGTTTCTAGCTAGTAACAACATCCAATGCCTGAAATTGACTGTATACTATAAAGTGTGAATTTGGGGGAGCACTAAATAATGACATTAGCTTTTTGTATTTTAAGTAGTTTAAATGAGGGATGATAATTCTTCTATGTTTTACGCAGGTGTCTCATCATGAATATCAGATATCAGAAAGTAAACTTCAACAATCACAAAGCAGCTTGTGATTTTAAGAAATGATCAGAAACGGCTAAAATCCGCACAATCCTTTTCACCTGTAACCAATGAGTTGTTTTATTCGTTGCTAAACCGTCCCGATCGATCGTTTACCTGCAAATAGATTAACAATCGATTAATGACGAACAACCCAGTCGCCGTTTTCAACATTCGTTTCGTGTGGCAGGAGCAGATCTCCACTTCATCAGTATGTGTGAGATGTTGTTGGACGTAGTTGTTGTTGCCCCCCCCCCCCCGTCTCCCCCGTCTCCCCCCCCCCCTCCCTCCCGCTGCAGTGCCGCTGATGCTCGCTGCAGTTTGCCAGTGAACAAATCAGCTGCTGTGGACCAGTGAATCTGCCGCTGCGTGTGTCCACATACTTGTGTTTGTGTTTGCATGCATCACGCACACCACCGTGTGTGTGTGTGTGTGTGTGTGTGTGTGTGTGTGTCACTGAGGCAACCCGGATAACGAGAGCTTAGCTTTAGTCAAGCAGCCAAGCGGAGCAAAGCTGAGGGCGTCCGACCACCGCTGTCTGTGTGCGCGAGCAGCAACGGTAACGCGGCCCTTGTAGTCGAGCTTGCATAAGCGCCGTGGCTTTTTGTGCGTATGTACTCAAAGATCAGTGTGCGTGTGTGTGTGTGTTGCTATCTCCCCGCTACACCTTGCCCCGCCAACAGCTTGCCGAGACCTGCCATTTGGGGGGGGGAAGAGAGAGAGAGATGGAGGGCAAAGGGGAGAGGCAGGAGAGGTGTTTTGGGCCACAGCGGGTGAGTTGGGGGGGGGGGTGGAGGATAGGAAGAGGTGAGCATCGCTGGGGGGGATTAGCTGTGTTTTCATGTTCTTTCTGTCTTTCGGATTCACTGGCTGGACAAAGGAGCACAAAGTCCTTCCCTTCGGCCTCAACAGGATTGTTCTTTTTGGGATTTATTTGAACTTTTACTGTCTCGTCGTCATTTTTTGGATCGTTCCGTTATTTCTCCCTCCCACCCGACTTGAATCGGAAATGACTTCAAATGCATTTGTCGACCAATAACGCTGTTAGATCGCTAGGAGGTCGTATTGTTTTTAGACCGGATGCGTGGACCGAACAAGTTATAGTCATTTGTTAAGTCCTTTGTTTAAAGGCCGGCACTGCGCACGTGAAACGCGCCGCTTCAGGTTCCTTTTTCAGTGGAGAAGCTCTGAGGCCTTTATTCTCTTTAAATCAGGCCATGTCACAGTTAGTTATTCTAGTCCATTCCATGCTACATCACATCAGACATTAGCATAATAGATCTATATCCATATTTCTATGTTTTATACATATATAATTTCATACATATCTTTGGTTTCATACTGTTACTCGAGTTCATGTTTTGAAATCGACTGGCGTTGGGATTTAAGTTTCAATAACATTAACAACCTCATTCAATTTTACACTTTCAAAAACGTTAATCAACACATGTCCTTGGATACGACACAACAAACAGCAGCATTAGCTCTACGACTGCCTCTGATATACTTGACCGGTGTAGCTCTTACAGGGATTAGGCCTTGTTAACTCCGCGTGTGTGTGTGTGTGTGTGTGTCTTGACTAATTGCGGTCTGTTGATTGAACACGGCTAATGACGCAATGATGGGCCATGAAACTAGCAGACGGGGTGAGGGGGGGAGAGCACGGCTTTCTCTCTTATCAAAATATTATTTCAATGGATTAATCCGTTTTTAATGTGTGTCTTTAGCGAGAGCGAGGCAGCAGAAATCTCCTCCTCTGTCTGCCCGGGCCGCCTCGCTCTCCTATCTCCCCCCCCCTCTCCCCCCCTCTCAGCGCCGAGCCCCTCGAGTCTCTCATGCATTATGTAGTGATGATTATTACTTAATTACACATTAATAAATCCGCTTCATTTGCGGGACATTAAACGGGAGTCGAGCGCATATGACAGAGAGACGGAGCAGAGCAGGGAAGCTTTGAGAAGGGGGGAGGGAGGGTGAGGAAGGGGGGGAGGGGGGGGGGCACCTACTTATTTAGCGTTTATTTGGTTTGTCAGTGGAGTCAAATGAGCCCTTTTGAGTCCAGAGGAGGAGGTTTGGTTCCCCTTCGGTGTGTGTGTGTGTGTTGAGCCCAATGACATTATTTCAACTCCTCTCCGACCTTTGACCTCCGACCAAACTCACCGCCAGCTACCAAATGTTTGACCAGAAAATGACTCAAACATTTGGTCATAATC
This sequence comes from Gasterosteus aculeatus, assembly GCF_964276395.1. Lineage (NCBI taxonomy): Eukaryota > Metazoa > Chordata > Actinopteri > Perciformes > Gasterosteidae > Gasterosteus > Gasterosteus aculeatus. Next base: position 2,963,952 of record NC_135698.1, read on the forward strand.
GATCAATTGCCTGTGCTTAATATTGTTTTTCTGTCGCTTAAAACCTAAATGTACCGTAATTAAGGTTTTTTAAATATATTGTAAGAGGAGGAGACATTTTTCTGTTGCTTCATTAATCAAATAGTGGAATAATGGTCTCTGCTGTGTTCTGCTTTCCTACCTTTTAAACACTGTTTAGAGCTGTGTGGTAATTCATGTAAGTATGTGATTTAAATGTAATAAGAGACTCTGGGATATAATTATTCATTGCCTGGAGTTAGTTATTGTCAATTAACTGCTGAAGACTTTAAAATTAACAACCGCCAACCCGCCGAATGTGGGTAAAAGTTAATTGTGGTGGGAAATGTCGGGAAGTCAGACGACGGTTCGGCGGTTTGCTGAAACCAAAACACGCTCTCAAAAAGGCGAAAATGAAAAGAAACTGACCCCGGGGCAAACGGGAGGTCGGCGGGTCCGGGTGCACGTTTCAATTTTCGCTCATCCAAGCGCAGAGCTTCCTCTTCCGTCATCGCGTCCGGCTTCACCATTAGATTGATTTGCCCGTCACGCCACGCTCTCATTGGGCGACGAGACGTTTCGCGTGTGTTTTGGATTCCTCGCGTGTCCCGTTTTTTTTTTTTTTTTTTTTGCGTGCACGTCAAGAGTTCAAATGTCACGGAAGCCGCTGGAGATGCGCCGCGCGCGGAGGCCGATCGGGGGGCGAACAAAGAAGCCGCCATTGGCTTTGCGTCACGGCCTGCTGGACCATTTAATGGCTTTCTGAGAGCGTTGCTTGAAAATTCAATTGACTCCCCAGCAGGCGGTGGATTTCAGTTTTTGGTAGTTGTTTTGTTTTAATAATGGGACCAAACAAGCTGATGTAATTAGGTGATCGGCTGAGCCCGGCGAGCACCATGCTGCAGACGTTATCGGACTCACGTCGAGCTGCACTCAATCAGAACCAAATCGCCGCACGATCGAATGCTCTCGGAGCCGACCAGAGGTCAGTGAAGGGTCATTTTTCACGGAAGGCCCTTTGAGGCATCGCAGTGGGACGAGCACCGGTCTGAGTGACACCAACGATGTCTGACATCGTCACCCAGCAATACAAATTGGGTCCGGTCCCAAATAATGGACGGGAGACGGTCACATCGGTTTGCCGGGGTGATGCCCCCCCCCAACTAACTCCTTATCAGCGGCCGGCCTGGCGTCACGGTGGACGTGCGCGTGGGAACGGGGCCGTCACGGGCCAGGACTGTGCCATTGTAGCGGCTTAGCTAGCCTGGTTTATCGGCCGCAAGCTCACTGGACCTTAACGCACACACACACACACGCAGGAATCGCCTCCACAACAACGCAAGCTGCGGCAGCTAAAAGTGCATCAAATACGTGCCGCCTCGTGCGTTTTTCGCCCCCGCTCCACTTCTCCGTCCCGTCAACTTCTTTTTTTCCCTGTCTGTTCTGTACATTAAACATTAGTGGTGGGGGCAATTAGCAGTGCCCCTCTGCACACCTGGCTGATGCATAATATATCTATTGGGCTGCCGTCCCTCCCTCCCTCCCTCCCTTCCGACACGCGTCGGCACGCACACCGCTGTTGATGAAAGGGTGACTTTTGGGAAATGGTAAATCTATATCTGTGTGTGTGGGGGGGGCTGGTTTGACCCCGCAAATCCTCCTCTGTGTGGGCGCTGCAGGGCAAAGGTCACCGGCCTAGTCGGGTTTCCACTCCTGCGTTGTCCGCTTCGAGTCTGCTATTCAGTTGCTTCTTGTTACCGAAGCTTAACTTTAATTTGGCAAATTCAGGGTCTGAAGGGCACGAAAACGAGGGAAAAGATTTTTTTTTTTTTCCGTCCGTCCCGCCTTGAAGGCCCCCGTGGATCCCTCGGGTTGTCATCACTCCGAATAATTGTCTCCTGGGTGAGAGTCATTTAGTCCAGTTTGTGTGTACTTGTGGCGTCTTGTCAAGAACAAGCTGTTTGTTTACGTGTCCCTGTTTTTAGTGGACACCACCAGGTCCTTTGTGCTGCGCTATAGATCCGCCAGGGCTTCTTCTAAGTGCTCCGGTCTTCAGCTGGTTGTTCAAACTGCCTTCCATTCACCGCCCCGGTCAAAAGGCAGAAGGAGCCCCCCCCCCCCCCCCGCGGTGAGACGCACAATGGCGACCGGAGCGAGCGAGGCCACGTTGAATGAGAACAAATGGAAGTGGTGCGGATATTTCCCCGAGAGTGGCCGAACAGTCGAGACGTTCACTTCCTTTTGTCGACCTGGCGCTCTCTTTCACTCTGGCGTGGAATCCAGGTTCATTTCAGGGAGACTCGCCGAAGCTGACGAGCAGCTCGGGGGACGGAGAATAAGAGCTCACCTGTGTGTGTGAGGTGTGTGGGCAGATTTAAAATCTTAATGCCCTTTTAGAACAAGAGTTGATAAGCAGTCTGGGGACGAGCCGCTCGGCCTCCTGCAATATCTGTAAATACATTTCTTATTCATTGACAAAGGCCTCTCTTAGTTTTCCGGCACACGATAAGCATTTCACCCGTGGGCTCGTCTCCGCGGGCCTTTGACTCGGGGAAAGAGTTTCTAATAACCCTCGTCTGTGATCACACGCTCCTTCATCTCGCGTTTTTTTTTTTTTTCGTCGCCTCGACGGCACATAAGATCCGTTGCTTGGCAATAACGGCACGAGTGGGGACGTCTTGCTAATAGTAGTGAGGGACTGTGAGGCCGGAACCGTACAATTTCACCCTGCAAGGTTTTTTTTTTTTTTTTTTTTTTACATGAAGTTGACCCAGTGCCAAACATAAATATTAAACTACAATAAAAAACTACATTTCGCTTTTTATCTCCGTCCGCATCTTCTGCACGTCGCTCCACTTTGTTTACCCGTTTCACTCCTGGCCCTCCTTCCTCTCGTCTCCTCCCCCACGTCTCTCTCTCCCTCTCTCCCGCTATCGATTCCTCTTCCCGCACTCACACTGTCTCTGTCAGACAGAAAAACAAATGTCAGATCAGAGAGGCTCTTTAATCTCCAGCTGTGTTGTTTGGCCCTGAACATCTACTCCGTGTGTGTAAAGATGATCGAGTGCGGCGGCTTTTTTTCTGTGTTAATTAGCAGCTCCTGGTTTAAAAAGGCTGTTTTGTGTTTTCAAATAGAGATTTCTTCGTTCGCACATGCATGGCTTTGTGTCCGTGCACACCCGCAAAGGGTTATTTCATCGGAGTGGAAAAAGCGACACAAAAACAACAACAACAAGAAAGCCCGCTAGTTGTTTTCTAGAGCCGTTTCAGTTTATTTCATTGACTTTGTTTCAGGCCTTTTGTCTTTCATTCTGACACCAGTAATCCCAAACGCAAGCTCTTAGGGTGCATTTGCGCACCGTGTTCTCGCAGCGAGGAGAGGAAAGGAGAGGGGAAGGAAGGCAAGAATGACCTCGTTGCTCAAGGTAAGAAAAAAGAGAGGCGAACACAACCGGACGGAGATATTTTGGAGCGAAAGGCGGACGAGACCGACGGCAGAAAACAGAGCGATAGAGAGGGCGACGAAGCCCGTCCGCCAGGCTTTGTGTGGCTGCCGTTCCTTCCTCTCTGCCATCCATGTAAAGCCCTCTGCTGCCTCGCTCCCTCTACACGCACACACGTCCCAAACTATAGACTCTGGCCAGTGGCTCAGTGCTTTGGGGGATGTGTGTGTCTGTGTGTGCGTGTGTGTGTTTATGTATTTTAAGGCCGTTTTGTTCGGAACGCAGGCATGCAGAGAGAGCAGTTTTACTGCTGATAAAAGTATTTGGTTAATCAGCTTCTGTCCCCGTCCCCTGGCTAGCTGTGTGTGTGTGTGTGTGTGTGTGCGCCTGACACAAGCCATTGAAGTTGGGGAGGGGGTGGGGGGGTCCCGAGGGGCATGCTGGGGATGGAGATTGGCATCGGCCCGGCCAGTAGCGTCACAAAGTCGTTCCTGAGGGGCAGGAAGGGCAGCCAATGAGAGCGTCCCAATAGAGCTATTGGGGGGGGAAAAAAAGCGGGGTTGTGGGAGGGAAGTGGGTTGGAAAGGGGGAGATGGAGGGAGGGAGGATGGAAAAAAAAAAAAAAGATGTGTAGTGGGAGAGAAAGGGAGCGGGCAAGAGAGTTAGAGAGAGAGAGCGAGATGACAATTACCCTCTTGACTCCTGTCCAGCACCAGTTGTCAATCAGCCTGCCCCCTCTGGGGAAAAATCTCCAGCGCATCATTGGCTGCGCTGACCCACATCCCGCCTCCCCGGGCCGCCTGGCCAACGCGCGATTGGCCACGGCGACCCGTTCGTCAAAAAAAGCCGTCTGGGAACACCGGAGCCTCTGGCTGCCTGGGGAGTGAACGGCCCTGATAGCGTGCGTGCATGTGTTGTTTAGGAGGGTTAGAGAGGAGGAAAGAAGAAGAAGAGACAAAGGGTTTTCTCATTGAGGCTGTTTGTGCTTTCATGGGACATAAGAGAAGGACAGACGAAGATAGAAGGGGCAGCAAGTGGGAGTGTGGTAGAAGAGGGGGGGGGTGGAAGATACCCGGAGGAAAGGAAATGTGAAATTGAGAAGGACGGAGAGTGAGTGGCGACCAGAGGAGGCTCAAGAGGGACAATAGCGAGGAAGGACGTGGGTGACGAACAAAGACACAACCGAAAAGATGAGGGTGGAGCAAGTAGACAGCGGAGAAATGCATCGTCCTACTGCTTCACTACTGTGTGTGTGTGTGTGCGCATAATTAAGATCAAAAGTGTGTAAATATTTGTGCAACATCACGATGTGGAGACGTAACTTGAGTCGCTCTTTTCCAACGTCATCCATCAAGCGCTCAAGCGTAGCTCAGGCCGCGCGCGTCCACCGAGAGAGCGCGCGCGCCTGCGTCTGACGCACGCACACACACACACACACACACACACACACACAGGTGCGGCTAATTAGCAGTGATTAATGGTTCACGACGGACCCCCCCCCCCCCCCCCCCCCCGCGGCGAGCATTTACACCGGCCTGATCACATGACCTGCAACGGGACCTGCAGCGCGTGCTGTCATTTTAGGACCTATTTTCGCGTCTGTATGTAAATGTGTGTGGTTGCGGTATAATTGTGCGTCTGTCTAATGAACCTTCGTGGCCCATTGTGTGGCGCCGATGGGAGTGTTGTGTAGTTTTGTGTTGCATCGTGATGGGTTAACGTTAACGTGTGGCTGTGCACACTGTTTAGTGTGTGTGTGTGTGTCTCTGACCACGTTTAAAACAAGACTGAAAACTTTTATGTTCAGCTTCAAATTTTACCTACATTGCACTTTTAACCTGTGCCTTTAAACAATTAAAATAAGATTTTAATTTATAATTTTATTTGCTGTTTAATTGTCTTTTAATTCCTGCATTTTATTTCACTTTATTGTATGAAATGTTATGATGTGAAGCACTTTGAGTCTGCCTTGTGTATGAAAAGCGCTATACAAATAAAATTGCCTTGCCTTGTGTTGCCACAGCTTTGTGTGCGTTTGCTGCTTGCTGTTTACGTCGCGCACACACAAATAAACTTATGCCATCAACCAATGATGAAGACCAAAATCCACCGAATGCAAAGTTTCACTGTACGAGCGCGTTTTTCCAAACCTCAAAAGTACCTCAAAAGTACACCTCCGTAGAGAGTCGCGTCTATTTATTTGTTTGTTTGTTTGTTTGTTTATGTATCATCCGTGAATCCAACCCGCTTCCACGACCCGCCAATGGCGGCTTGTGTGAGCGGCCATGTTTTCTTCCTCCTGCACGCACACCACTGCAGTGTGCGCATGTTTCTGTGTCGACGGGGCCATATTGCATAAGACCGGGTGACGTCACCAGAGTGTGAGCAACGCGCTTCCTCGCCACGCACACCGCAGCGGAGACGCGCGGAATGCGGCTAATTCGCAGCGATCCGTTGCTTTTCACACACAAACTCAAAGACGCAAAAGCTTAGACTCAAGTTTGAGCCTCAACTGAACCCGGTTGACTGTGAACCCCGCGGCCTTCGGACGGATCTAATCACGCGGTCGCGCCGCACAGCCTCCTGCTCCTGGTGAAACTCTTGTTAGTGCTGCGAGACGTACTGAAGGCAGAGAGGAGACGGAGAACCCCCCCACCAGACACTTTAAAGTACATTTTCACACAGACACACACCCACGTCTCATTGAACGTCCTCTCTTCTTACTTGCATATGTGCAGGAAATGTGCAGGCAATGTGCAGGCATGCTAAAGCTGCAGCACACACGCAGTAGCGCTGCTTATGACACGCGTTTCCATCCCCCTCGATCTAAATGCACCTCGTTTCTCTGTTTCAAACGACGTGCAAGCGAATCCATAAGGTGTCCACGTTTTGGAGGAAAACCCCCCTTTTTTTTTTTTTTTTCTTATGTCAAACGACATGCTTTCGTTTTACTTCTGGTCTCCGTGTGCAGCGTTTGGCAGACGTGTTGGTCATGGCGGGAGGTCTCCACCACCCGTGTGTGTGTGTGTTTACATCTGGCCTCTCCGAAGCAGCTACAGTCTCCGGTTGGAGAGATTTCAGACTTCATCCATATGCCCACATGAGTTTGTTTTTAGGTTTTGAGGTGGGGGGGTTAGGGTTTTTCTTTCACTGATTTATAACTTCTTGTTTTCATTTGAGCTCTCGGCGTAACTGTGAGGATGGGCCGTCTCTCGGGGGGGGACGGGGGGGTCACCGGGGAGAGCAGGATGAGAACCGGGGTTTGGACAGATTGGAGAGTAAGTGAGGAGTCGTGCGATGGGGAGGAAGAGGGGGGGAAGCGCAAGGTGGCGGGGGAGGGCGCAGGAAGCCCCATTGTGCGCCGGCTCCAGCCATTTCCTGTTTGTGTGCCAGCTGTGCTTCCCTCCTCCTTCCTGTTGTACCCAGGAAGTCGGTGTCACATTCCTGCTCCGGATTGGCTCCGTGTCCCGCGTGGCGGCACATCGCGGTTGTGAATATCAGGCCCGTTTGTTGCTTCGGAGCGTGAAATAACGCGCAGGCCTTTCGATGAAAACCCGCAGAATGTGTGAACGACGTTTTTTTTTTGTAAAGGCCGTGCTTTGAATCCAAAGTTGGGGGAGACAACGGGGGAGACGGCTGATACAGAGGACCATGTAAGGTCTGCTGGAAAACATCATGTTCGTGATTAAGAAACCTGCACTCGCAGTTTTTCGACACTTCAGACTCATCAAGAGTGTCTGAAAGGTTGTTTTGTTTCCGACTATTTTCAATTCATTTTCACATAAGACGAGGAAAAGAAGTACCGATTTGTTGAATCAGTGATGTGATTGTGAATCAGATCTGAACCCACTTTCTAACCTTTCTTTCTTCTATTCTCAGCGGTGGAAGAAGGAGAGTCCTCAGAGTGTGGAGGCACCTGGGATGAATCAGCTGTCCACACAGGTTTGTGCGCACACACACACACACACACACACACACACACACACTGATAATGTAATATAGGTTCAGCAAGCTGTCGGATCTACACAAGAGTCCATACTGCGCGTCCGACACACTCGAGCGCACAATTTGTAATATCGATTCCACGTGTGATGGCTGCTACTGCTCGGAGGGATGTGCCGGAGGAAGCGAAGGAGGAGATCAAGTGAACATGAAAGCGTTAGGATGAGCGGGATGTGTGGACGTCCGGGGGGGGGGGAAGAAGAGAGAAATGCCACATGAGCGAGAAAAAGAGGAGAATTCAAGAGGGGGCAAGCGGAACGAAAGGGCCACCATGGGGGGGTTTGAGAAGAGGCCGAGGAGTCGGATCGAACGGAGACGGAGAGCGACCCGATTCCAATGAATTATTCCACGTGTTCCGGGGGGGAATATCAGTCCTACGGGGGTCCGCTTGCCACATGGAGTAATTCCTCTGCACGGTTCTCCGCCGTGTGTGTGTGTGTGTGTCGCGCCTCTGTTTTGTTTTACTTCCAATGCAAAAAAAAAAAAAAACGCTGTACATCTTCAACCACCGTCTCGGGCCTCTCCAATGTAACTGGCTGTCACAAGTCAACAAACTAGGCAAAGTCGCACTAACTGCGTTAAAAATATTTAATCGCATTAATCTCGTCCACAATAATCGCTTAGATTAACAGCGTTTCATCGCCGTCGTCAGAAAGAGATCAAACTACGCGTTTAACAAATCGCGGCAGAGGTGGTTCGACCGTTTTTTTTTTTTTTTTTTTTTCGCTCTGATTTCCAGCCAATCAGGGAGCAGTTGAACGCTTCCTCTGACTCGATCCCTGCAGGGAAATAAGATCCTGCTGAATGTGGTGCCCATGCAGCTCTCCCTCGTTCAGCTCTGCAGGGAGAGGAGCATTGGAAATATGATCCTTGGGGTGTCCATGACGTACTCCGCCCTCCAATCCTACACCCCCCCCCACCCCCCACCCGACCGCTGCTCGGGCTAACGCTCCTCCAGGGGTGCTGTGTGTGTGTGTGTGTGTGTGTGTGTGTGTGTGTGTGTGTGTGTGTGTGTGTGTGTGTGTGTGTGTGTGTGTGTGTGTGTGTGTGTGTGTGTGTGTGTGTGTGTGTTAAGAGGGGTGCTGACTTAGGTCCTGGGTGGCTCACTAGAACTGCTGTGTGTGTCAGTTCCTGCAGGAAGCCAGAGTCCCATGACACACACACACACACACACACACACACACACCTCTATCTCACTCTCCTCCCCCCCTCCCATAAAAACACACTGTCCCATATTCCCTTACTCAGCCACTCTTTCAATTTGGATTTCACCATCAACTCCCTCTCCCGACGTCCCCCACATCGCTTTCTCGTTCTATCGTCTCCTGCCGAATGTCCCGGTGTCGTCGCGTCTGTCTCCCTCCTCCCGTCCTCCACCGTTTCCCACTTTCAACCAGACTCGTGTGCTCACGTTAGAAGAAGAAGTGTGCGCCCGAGAGAGAGAGAGAGAGGGGGGAGGGAGAGTTGCCGCCTCTCCCCTTATTAAAGCAGATTAAGAAAGACCTTGTTTCCCTCACTCCTTGGGAGATGGTGTCGACAAGGAGGGGGAGATGGGGGGGTGAGGAAGAGGGAGAGAGAGTTTGTTAAATTCACAAACTTCTAGCCCGGCTTTATTCCTGTGTCTCTCTTTCGCTTTCTCTGGAAATTGTGTGTTGAGTTTAGAAAGACCCGCGGGAGGGAAGGTGGGAGGGTGACCCCAAGGGAATTGCCCTACCACATCTCCTCCTCCCCCTTTCCTCCCCTCTCTCTCTCTCTCTCCTCCCCCCCCCCCCCGGGCCGTTTCTGCCCCAGAGAGCGGCCCCCGGAGGTCGAATGTGCCACAACACCCTCCGCCTCTCGTTCCCTCTGCCCACGCCAACCCTGAGTGGGACAGAAAAACAACTCGTCCGCTTCCTCCTCCTCGCTTCCTCCCCCAGTGTGCTGGGAGAGAGGGAGACGAGTGGAGATACCAGGGACAGAAGTGAGAGATGGGAAATCGGAGAGGCAAAGTAGCAGCGGAGCCATTGTATGCTTAAAATAATACGCTCAGTCTCACGCAGGAGAACAGACTTGCACTGACGTCCTCCTCCTCTCCTCCTCCAGGGTCTTGTTTTTCTGAGGGACTATAGGCTTGACGCGCGCACATATGCACACATGTCTCTTGGACAACACACACACACACACACACACACACACACACACACACACACACACACACACACACACACACACACACACACACACACACACACACACACCGAGTTGCTTCCAGAAAGAGCCAGTGAGTCATTGTGGAAAAGGTTTGTCAGGTCCCGAGCTGAAACGGAGGAACTGGGACCAGCTACGTTATTTTTCTTAGAACTGTGTGTGTGTGTGTGTGTGTGTGCGTGTGTGTCTGTTGCGTGTGGACATGGCAGCCGCCAGAAAGTTGCCTCGAAGAACTGCATTTTTGCACATTCGCATGTTTTGTGTTAAACACACTGCAGCCCAGTGTGTTTTCCCGCCGGGAGTATTTGCCTCTTCATAAAAGCGTCAGCAAAGCGGTATTTCCTCCCAGTGCAACGGTGCAGACTCCCCCCCCCCCCCGGGCAGGTGGAGTTGCACCTCCCGCGGCGGCCGTTCATCGGGAAGAGGAGAAGCCCCCCACAGATGTGATGTGGGGGCAGCGGGAGGGAGGGAGGGAGGGAGGGAGGGAGATCGTACGTAACGACGCTGACATCGAGGCGGCCGGCCCGGGGCGGGAGGACAACAACGAGCCTCCTTCCTCTCCTCTTCCTCTTCCTCTCTCTCTCCGCTACCCTCTGGAGGTCCGTAATGTCGTCCTAATTTCCCTAAGGCCACCCCAGGAAAACAGTTCTTGTGTGTGTGTGCGTGAGAACTATTATTACCTGCGTGTGCATCTGTGTTTTTGTTTTTATTGCAGCATTTAAGCCCTTTGTTTTGTGTGTGTTTTTGTTTTTGTGTGCAGCCGTTAATTTGTGTGCGATGATACTTTGCTGCCAGTCTGCTTGGGTCCGGCGTTCCCTGCGTGGTGTGTGTTTTTAAATGTGCGTGCAGTGTGTGTGTGTCTTTTCCATACCTTCCATGGCTGAGTGGCTCTTTCATCATCCTGTTTCCATACGTCGGGCTGGGGTGCTGCTCGCACCCTTGCACCTCCCACGGGGGCGACTGGTACTCGGCAGATCTCCTCCCGCGGGGGGGGGGGGGGGGGCAGCGAGGCCTTTGCATTGTGACAAGGCACTCGTATAAAGTCTATGGCTGTTGGGGGGGGAGAACACGAGGTGGGAGGCAGAGGTGAGGGGAGACGGCCTCTTCGATTTAGCCACCCTAACGCAACACTGTTTTTTTTTTTTTACAAATAACACATTTAACACACGTTTTGTGTGAGCGGTGCGACGATGCTGCACGGGCGTCCTGCGCTGCGGGGGCCCGGTCTGATCTGTGAGGTGCCTGTGGGTCCTGGTCCAGTTGGCGGCGCGGCGTGGAGCAGAGCGAAAAGCCTTCCCCGTCGGGACTGTTTGGTTTTCTAAGCATTCTGCTGGAAGCTGCACACACAAGTTTTTCTCCCCCCCCCACCCTCTACACCTTTTTGATTCCTCCTTTACGCCGACATAGATGTGTGTTTTATTCACGCCTGGCTAACGGATATACGTCTCTCTCTGAGCTGCCGAGTGCGTCCCAGACAGGCCGATAAGAAGCAAGCTGCCAAATGTAACACTTGAATTACAAGCGCTACAGCATGTTTTACTACCCCCCCAAAAATACGTGGCAGTCTTCTGTCTGTGCACTTCTATCACCCAGGGGCAGTTCAGGAACGTTTTCCAGTGTTCATTAGTTTCCCGGTTCCCTCGTGCTGACGGTGTGCGTTTGATTTATTCACATTTTTTTGCCGTGAAATCAGAGTGTGACTGTCGGATGATGCGTCTGCGCCGTGTGCAGCGAGCCCCCCTTGCTGGGAGGACCCGGACCGTTGCGGTGGACCCGGGCCGAGGACAATGAGCGGGACCGTAATCGGGGCGTCACTGTACGTTTAATTGAAATGTACGAGGGCCTGATTTCGTGTCTCTGCGTCCATAATGATTGACCTCATAGTATTAAATGTCTGTGATATTAAAAGACGTTACAGTTCAATTAAAACATTAAGTTATGAATTGAAAATCACACTATGAATATATATATATATATATATATATATATATATATATATTTATATATTTCACAGCTGTTTTTGGGGGTGCGAAGCTCGTCTCCATCCAGTGGGTTTAAGGCATATTATCATTTAGCGCCGTTGTCACTTCAATGAACTCATTGTGATGAGAAAAGACACAATACCCACCAGTGCTATAAACGCACAAGAACCTCACCTTACGCACACACACACACACACACACACACACACACACACACACACACACACACACACACACACAGACTCCTCGGTGAGCCTAACGAGTGGTGATTAGTGGGTCTCAGTTAGGCTGTGTAACATCATTCTGCACTGTGGACTCCGCTAATTCACTTCTCTTTTATCTAATTACCCAGGGTGCTTACACACACACACACACACACACACACGCCACCTGCACACATCTTTCCTGCAGACATGCAAAATGACCTCATTATTCCTGAGGTATCCATTTATTTTTATATTTGTACCTGTTAATAAACAGCCTGTTGTCCTCGGGTTACGGAGGCCGGTGGCCACAGCCAACGATTTCCTGCTTATTATTGTTCCTCTGGAGACGCGAGGTGTAAAGAAAAAAAACATCTGTCCTCCACATCCTCGGCCAATGCTGCTGGCTGTCATAAACAAAGTCCTGCGTACGGAATTTGTTTGTCGCAAAATATGCCGGAATATTATTTGACTAAATATGCATTGACCAGTGATTGTGGCTGTTGCACACGTCTAATCTGGGGGGGGGGGGATTAGAAGTGATGCACTCGGTGATTCCAACCTGCAGGCTGCTGGTTGTCTGTCCTAACTGCCAGTTAATATCCTTGCGTTCACGGTGCGATTCGGTCCCTCATTACATGGCGAGAGTAAAAATCAGCGGGGCTCTGATCTGAAACACATGCATGCAAGACATTCAACGTGCTTTGATTTCCATTTACAGGGGAAATTAGTGTCTTTCATATTTGCTGTTGTTCATCGGCCGCATATGATTTAGGGTTCTTATTTTGATTTTAATTTGTGTGTGTGTGTGTGGCAGTAGGTGACGTAAGAATACAACGGGCTGTCTGGATTGAAAGCGTTTGTGTGTGTGTGTGTGTGTGTGTGTGTGTGTGTGTGTGTGTGTGTGAGGGTGAGAGAGAGTGTGTAGTTATTCCTGGCAGAGGGACAGTCTGTGACTCAGAGATAATGCTTCTCTGCAGAGCGTGTGTGTGTGTGTGTGTGTGTGTGTGTGTGTGTGCATGTGCGCGTGTGTTCATATGTGTATACAGGACTATAGATGCATCCTGCTGAAGGGTGCACGTGTGTGTGTGTGTGTGTGTGTGTGTTAAAGAGAGGCTGGTGCACACACTGCTATTTGCTAGGGACCACCATCAATATCTCATGCATGCACACACACACACACATTACCACACACACACGCCCCTCCGCACCCTAGCGCCCATGGGACATGCCTGACTTCATTAAGTAGGCCTGCTGCTTCTTTCTGCTGTGGTTGGGTGGGGGCGGGGTGGTGCACACAGAAAAGAGAACGGAGGTGTGAAGGATTTCTGTGAAAAATACGAGATAGACGAGCGGGAAAGATCGATTCATGAACGTATATCTGGCCCATTTGCTGCACGCGTTCTCCTTTTCAAACGCTTACCCAACAAACAAATATATCTGGTGCAACATTTGGGATGCAGCCTTCGGTTGCACGTAACGGTCCTGTTCATCGGCCTCTTCCATCCCTTTCATCTGACTCCCTTCTCACCCGTCTCTCTCCATCCCGCCGCACATTAAGGGCTGATGACCAAACGGGACAACGGGGAGACGAGAGAGGGAGACGAGTACAGAGGGGGGGGGGGGCGCAAGATGGAGAGGTCTCATCTGGCTCCTCCCTCTGTTGCCATGACAGCAGGTTGTGTTGGCATGCTGTTCAGTTGGCACTGCCCTCACCTCTGGCCGATCACGGCACCCCGGGGGGGGAGAGAGTCTGCGTGTCCACGTTTGTGTGCGCGTGGGGCAATGTTGCGTGCGTGTCTTTTCAAGGAAACCAAGAAAAGAAAATACATATATTTTTTTAAAGGTTTTATCTTAAGCCACGTTGGAAATAATCGCACACTGAGACACACGTTGTTTTGCAATTGCATCTTACAAAAATAACTGCACTTCCAAGTACTTGTGAGACCCGACATCAGGAAGTTTCTCCATTTTAAAAGTTGAAAAATAAGAATGTAATATATGACGTGACACAGCGGTGGAAAAGTATTCGTTCGAAATACACAAATGTGGTCAACGGCCTCATGTGTGTTAAATATGGTGAAGCCCCCTGTGGAACATCTGGATTTACTTCACACATACTGTGTGATATGCAACAAAACAACGGGCACATCCTTACGTGCACACGTGTTGGTGCAGATTTGTAGGCGTGTGTGTGTGTGTGTGTGTTTTCTCCCTCTTTCTCTCCCGGGCCAGACGGCGCTCTCACCACTGGACAGATGGCCGACAACCTCCCATCCCTCCTCTTTCCCGTCCCTTCCTCCATCCCTCCTTCCTCGCCCTCCACTACTGTTCTCCTCTCTCTCTCTCTCTCCCGTCGCACGCCTTTCCCACAATGCATCTGAACGACGTGCAGCCGGTGCTTCCTCGCTCTAATCTGCCTCGACTTTCGCTCGCCGACGCACTTTCTCTCTGAAGCAAAATGGACCGAGCTGCTGTTCTTCTTTTTGTTTTATTGGACCGGGAAAAAAAAATGAAAGGAAGTTGGTGGCTCCTAACGGCCGGAAGTGAATTACAGCTCAACGCTTTCTTTTGACGCTTAACTGCACTCTCAAGTATTTTTCATTAAAAGTAATGTAGGTTATTGATTTCCTGTAATGGTCGGCGCTTCCAACTTAATGACCGAGCTTTTGACTCCAGTGAGTTAAACGTTTATTAGTCTGGGGATGCCAGACAAGAGGCGGGGACGTTATCTGTGGATTTTCCAAATCAACCCCAGCACAAGGTGTAAACGTGAGGACAACCTGCTGCTTTTGGTCAATAGCGAACCAATCACAGTGCAAAAACGTCTATAAATCCTGCTGGTGGGGATGTTGTGCTCCGGTGAACCGTATTCATCTGGAGTATAATAACTGCTCACAGTACCTTCAACAGATAAACAAGCTCACCTGAAATTATTATCATTTGATAAATCACAACCACTTAAAAAAATGAGACCAGAATAAAATATTTTTTAAATAATATATTAAATATATATATATATATATCTTTTTTTTAATATTTTAAGTTAACAAGCTGAATCTCATTCTTATAATTATATATAATTAATATAATATTCTTTTGACTGGTGCGACGGGCTTCGTGGGCGTCTCCCTGTGAGCTTCAATCATTTGAGGCCGACGCCAGAGGAGCCGGCGTCTTCGGTGTCAACCCTCTTCGGATCCTCGGCGTTTATAATGTGATAATAAGGTGTGAAAATGGACACACAATGGAGCAGTGAGGATTGGGCCGACGCAGCCTTCCTCTGGTCCCCCTCTCTGCTGTGCCTGTCTGCTACCAGGACACGCACACACACACAGACACACACACACACACACACTTATGAAGAATTAAAAGGAAACATCCCTCGTTCAACGAACATGAATACGTGAGCTTTTTAACTCATGGTTATATGTGTGTGTGTGTGTGTGTGTCCTCAGAAGTCCCGGCGTGTGACCGAGACACGGACCCCAAAGACGGTCACCGGGCCGGCGGCGAGGACGGGGAAGCCGAGGATCACGACGACGACCTCGACGACGAGTCCATCTTCACCTGCGACAACTGTCAGCACGACTTCGACTGCCTGGCCGAGCTCACCGAGCACAGAACCAACCACTGCCCGGCCGGTGAGAGAAACGCCAGCGCTCGCGCGCACTTTGTGCGTTCGCACTGTGATTCAGACACCGGGGGGGGGTTTAAAGACGCAGGCTGGTGGACAGTGAGAGCTGCAAAATCACCAATACGATTGCCTTCTATGTGACTCAGTCTCTCTGTTCCAGTAGCTTTTAGCTATTTGATTTAGTTAAACCCATGTGTCCCCGACCGACTCACACACACACGCACACACACATATAATGGCTGTTATTAGTTCTCGTGTAATTAATGAAGGGGCTGAAAGAAACACGGTGGGGGCATCTGGTTCCTACAGATTAAACCAAAGACACACACACACTCTTCCTGGCTATTGCAAGGCAGTCAGCCTCTTTAGCGTGTGTGCGTGTGTGTGTGTTTACTTCTGATAGGGGGGGATGAAGACATACGGGGGCGGGTGGAGGGCTTTAGTTAAACTGCTGGGGACGGTGTTTCCAGAGGCGGTGTAATGCCGCGGGTGAGACGCCCCGCCTCGGCGAGCCGCTCGCTCACCCGCTGGCTCGACACCCGATCCCGGCTGGGTCGCGCTCAGCCAGATGTTTGCACGCGTCACTGTGAGAGTCCAGTGGAGTCGTTGGAACTTTGTGCACATAACGTGAACCTCAATCGGGAACCCATTAATGCTTTGCATTTATGTGTGGTTTTTTTTTGTGTT
>NC_135698.1:2985089-3032589 GCF_964276395.1 Gasterosteus aculeatus
TAATACCTGTATTCACTGCCACTGGAAATTACACAGGCGGCGCCGCAGGGGCCCCCGGCTCGCTCCAGGAAGGGAGAAAGACTCTGCAGGGACGTTCTCTCTCTCTCTCTCCTCCCCCCTTGACTCTCTTCCCCCCTTTTTTTTTCCTGACTTAATGCAAGAGTGAAAAAGAAGAATTTGCCAAAGGACACAAGACACGTAGCCTCCTACTTTGCTGAGAGGAGAAGAAGCGCTCGATTTTAAAAATGCAACTTTCGGCCTCTGCCAGTGTCCTCGCGTGGATCTCGTGCAGAGCGAATGTGTGTGTGTGTGTGTGTGTGCGCGCAGACAGAAAGCATCCTAAACGTACGTTGTGTGTGTGTGTGTGTGTGTGTGTGTGATTTAGCACGCCGGGTAAAGTATCGACGGAGGCCGCCGCGTCTGTCTCCGAACGTTCATTAGAATTCCTCCGCCAAAGGGTTCTCCCTGCGTGTCAACGTGCGCGCGCTTATTGATCAAATATTTACAGCGGCGGATTATAGAAATACACATTTACATATATTTTGAATAAATCAAACATCTCCCCGGGTCGGACTGTTTTTTAGATTTGGGATTTTGCGCTCTTGACTGTTTGCATTTACCGCCCTGCAACTCCGTGGCTCGCTAAATGCAGCTAACGCTAGCTGGCCAATTAGCCCGCCGCGGAAGATTCCGCACGTAGACTAGTCTCAATTCTGACGATTCCATTTCCCAATTGGCCTCACAGCTACTGGGGGTGGATCCAAAAACAGCCGGTGGCCGTGTCGAGTCGTCTTCAACCACGACAAGATGTTTCCAAAAAAGTTCCTCCCCAACGACGCGACTCCGCTGCGCCGGCTAATTGCGCGCGCCGCAGCGCAGAAACACCTCCCAGATCTGACGGGCTCTCGTCGGCGTTCCAAAGCCGACCATATATTGATTTTATTTCTGTGCAACGGCGGGCTTTTCTCCCCTCTGATCGGCTCGTCCTCGCCGGCCACCTCGTTCAGGTAGTTCGCGGGGCGTCGTCTCCTTTTTCGGGCATCTGTTCAGCCAACGCTTTCGGAGGCATCGCGTGATTAACGGCATCCCTTCAGCAGCTGCTGCAGACGTGTGTTTTCAAATATAGTTTTTTAAAAAAATACAACACTTGAATTGTCCATTAACGTTGTTTTTAACTCGGGTGAAACTGGATTTTATTCCGTGACACATCGAAGGTGGTGCTGGAGGACGGCTTTGCTCTCTGAGGTCATTGTATATGTGTGTATTTACACGTGTGTGTGTGTGTTTTCGTGTCAGTGTTTGTGTGGGCGGGTGAGGATAAAGTCGTCACGGGGCCATGTGTGTGTCTGTGGGGGGTTTGTCTGGATAATGAGGAACAGGCCATTCCTTTGGATTCCTGCACCCCTGCCAACAATCAGGACCCCCACAACCTCTCACCCTCCCCCCCTCCTCCCCCCCACCATGCTGACACCTGGGACTTTTCTTCCCCTCGCTCTCTGTTTCCCTCTTCCCGTCCACTTGAAACACCACGTCTCTCTCCCTCTCTCTCTCTCTCTCTCTCTCTCTCTCTCCCCCCTTTCATTCGCTGTCCACTTCCTCCTCCTCCTCCTTCATCCTCATCCTCCTCTCGCCCGCCAGGGACCCCCCCCGAACCCCGTGTCCCCCCAATCACGCATCCTCTCCTCTCCCCGATCCGTCTCGCGGCACACAGCCCACAATGTCGGCCTCCTCCTCCCCCTCCTCCCCCCGTCCTTCCCTCCTTGCTGTCCCCTCCCCTGCTGAGTTCTCAAACTCAAAACTGACCACATCCCTTCCTCTCACCCCCCCCGCCCTCCTCCCCCACCTCCCTCCATTCTCTCCCCATCTTCTCCGTTCCCTGTGGAGCTGGCCCCAAAGCTCTGATCCCTTCCTCCGTGCCCCCAAACTCCCCCACTGTGCGCTCCCAAGACGCACACACACAGACACACACACACACACACACACTCTCTCTCACGCACACCCTGTGGCGTCTGGCCCCGAAGCAGCCCCCTGTCTGTCTCCCTCCCTCTGTCATTCCACTCCCTCTTTCTCTCCCACACACACACCCCGTTCGATGCTTCACGTTATGTTGGCAGAGTTTTCTCTTTTTGTCTGTTTAGTTGTTGGTTAAAAATTGTTTTTTACGCACACGACTCCCGTCTGGGACCGTTATCTTTCAACACCTGTCCGTCAAGGGCGGGTGTATGAACGCAATGCGTATTGTGGAACACTGGGCAAATTCCACCGGGCGCCCAGCTGCACGGCGAGCATATTGAAATTTCTATTACAGCTTGCGGCATTCTGAATCTTTACACAAAGATACACTCAAGTGTTTTGGGCACATGCACGCACACAGACACACACTGTTTCAGTCACAGACAGCGGTGGCAAAGGGCAGCGTACCACAGGGAGAGGGCCTATAATAGTTTTAACCCAGCGCTCAGGTGTGACTCGCCTTTGTCCAGCCAAATGTCAGAGAAAAGCACAACTCCAGGGAGAGAGAGAGGGGGGAGAGAGGGGGGAGGCTAGAAGGGAACGAAGGGCCGGACCTCAGAGTGGAAAGGCAGTAAAAAAAGGGGGGGGTGCGATGCATATATGTGCGTGCGTGTGCACAGTTGACTCGCAGCGTGCGCCCCCCCCCCCCCCTCTTGTGTTTTTCTACTCCAACCAACTGGCCGACTAACCGCGGCGTCCAGCAAGCGAGCGGCTGTCCTCGGCAGCCTGTCCGTCCGGGCCCCGTGGGGGGCCGGGGGGGGGGAGAGGGAAGGGGGAGGGGGGGGGAGGGGCCTCGCTCCCTCGCTCTGCTCTGCATTCTCTCCCCGCCTTCGAGGGCTCCCCGGGGGGGGGCGGCAAGCACGACCAACTCTGCCAGCCCCTCTCCCACGCTCCCACCTTCCCCCAACGCGGAACACGCACACACACACACACACACACACACACACACACTGACGTCAGCTGCTCTGGGCCTTCTCCCCTGGGTGCTAGCAGAACCCTTTGTCACCCCCCCCTCCTCTCCTCCATCTCTCCTTCCACCCTCGCTCCTTGTCCTTTGTCCCTTGAAATAGCTGTCCTGCTTACTGCCTGATTGGAATTCACTGCACTGTGGGAAGTCACAGGGGAGGGCCATTGTCAAGTGTGCGTTTTTGTGTGCTTCACATACATGTGTGTAAATGTGCTTTTCTCCCCCCCCCCCTCCCCTCCCTCTTTGTCAAACGGGCCGTGAGCGCCGGCAAATTTCTTGTGCGAGTTTTGCTCGTGCGTGTGTGTGCGCGTGTGCGTGTGTGTGTGGAGGAGGCATGCGGCGGTGCTGCTGTCGAGTTCAGTATTAAACTAAAAAGTGGCTTGTTTTTGAATGGAAAGTATCTGGATGTCGTGCACATTTTGTTTTACACCCTGATCAAGTCTGGATTGCTTGGGATGGATGGCGTGATGGGCAAGTGCAGGACTCTCACCCGGCGCCCGCTGTTTGGGGTCCCGTGTGAAACCAAATCATCAGAGTTGACTTACTTTACGCCTTTTTTTTTGTCAATTAACAGATTCTTATTTCAATCCCAAATCCCAAATCAGTTTTCACTCCAACCAACCAGTTTTCTTCGGTCCTTTTTTATTTTATTTTTTTTCCCCCCGGGTGTTCAAACCAGCAATCTTTATTTCGGAGAAAACATGCTTCCCTTGAAAGGCAAATGTGAATGGATTTCAGTTGTATGGGAACGTGAACGTAAATGGAAACATTGTTTTTCTTTCATCTATTTTGTCAAGAGGAGACATGGTGCCATGAACGTGTGTTTCAAGTGGACTTATGGCTGTAGATGGATCATCAGTGTGTTTTCTGAGTGATGTGTGTGTGTGTGTGTGTGTGTGTGATCATGCATGCTTCTGCTTCCCAGCTTGAATCCTAGAATTGGGGTTAAGGAACAAGAGAATTCCTCCCTCTTATTCCCTCTCTCTCTCTCTCTCTCACTCTTTGTCTCAGTCTCTCTCGCTCGAGGAAAGTGGGATGTCTTGAAATATTAACCAATCCGCTCAAATATGATAAAAAAAAAAAAACCCCACTGCTAAATAAGTCAGGAGCGAGGCCTGCCGGGGCACTCAACGCAACAACACAAACAACAACAACAACAATGGGGGATAAAAAGATGGAGCGGGGGGGGGGGGAGACTGCACGGCACGGGTTGCTTCAATGGCCGCTGCACCCGTCCGTCCTCCCTCCGTCCGTCTATCTGTCTCCACTTTCCCTTTGCCCACACTGTGTGTGTGTGTGTGTGTGTGTGTGTGTGTGTGTGTGTGTGTGTGTGTGTGTGTGTGTGTGTGTGTGTGTGTGTGTGTGTGTGTGTGTGTGTGTGTGTGTGTGTGTGTCCGACGAGGGGGTTTAAAACAAGGACCCTGGGTGGGTCACCTCCACAGTGCTGCTGGAGGGGAGCGCCGCCTCCCTTCTCTCTCTGTTCCCGGGAGGGCGTTGGGGGGGGTTAGGGCGCAGTAGGTGGGGGAATGGGTGGTGGGTCGCCCCCCTCCCCCCTCCCCCCTCCCCCCATCTCCCCCATGTTGTTGGCTGCCAAGCTGTGCGGCCTGCGAGTGAGCAGATAAAATGATTTTGTGCGTCGATGTGAGTGAAGAACTGCCTGAGATGTGTGTGTGTGTGTGTGTGTGTGTGTGTGTGTGTTGGAAAGTTCATCCTCGGAGAATAGTGTCCGTGGTGGGAGGTGCAGTGACAGCTGCAGTGGGGGGGGCTGCTGGCTGGCTGGCTGATAAGGGGGGGAGGGGGGCTTCACATCAGACGTGTTGGGGAGACGAATAATAACACACACAAACACAGAATCTCCAAGGATGAGGAAAAGGTAAGTAAAGCTAGACAAGGCTGTGGGACACTGGAGGGGGATTTACAGTGTGTGTGTGTGTGTGTGTGTGTGTGTGTGTGTCGCCTTAAAAGTGGCAAAAATTGCAAAAAACACACACACGGCTCCCATTAAGACATCTGCAGAAACACACACTTTTACGGCAAACAGCTGCACACTCGTGAAGGCAAAGGGGAACACAAACACTCCCACACAATGCACCAGCGTCCCGTTTTCCAGTTTAAATATTTCCCGTGAAACTCGTGCGCCGTTATTTCATATGTGGTTTAAAAAAACCTTTTTGTCTCTGGTAAAGGAAGGCCGTAAAGGAAGTCATGTGACAAAGTAAGTAGCGAGCAGCCGCCGTATACAGGAGACCGAATCAATCCCCTCTAGTTGCGTGATTTTTTCCTTTCCCCTTCTTTTTTTCCTGCTGTAATAAAAAAGCCCGCACCAGTCCTTAATTATTCATATTTTAGTAATACAATCCGAGTTAACAGTTCAAACATTAGTACATAATAAAACTCCCGAGGCTTTGCTTTTAATTTAATTCCTCCGCTTAAATTAATTTCGGGGCATGCTTGTGCTTTTAGCTGGCTCCTCCGCTCGAGGGGAGGGGGGGTAACCGATAGAGGGAGTGATGACGGGGGGGGGGGCGGAGCTGGCGGAGGGGGACGGCCATGCAGGTGTTCGAATCCGATGCAACCGCCCGACATCCGATCTGCCGGTGAGGGACAATCGGGTCACGAGAAAGACGGATGGATGGATGGAGGAGGGGCGGGTGGCGAGCGGGCGGGCGGGCGAGCAGGTGTAGGGGGGGAGAGAGAAAGAGCTTGGAGGAGGATGGAGGGATGCGTGGGTGTGGGTGAGGGTGAGGGTGAGGGAGGGGGGGGGGATTAGCCATGCTGATGCTAGGGGGTCCCCTCTAAAGGCATGAAAGCACACTGAGCCACTCAGTCAAAGGAGCATTTCCATTTCTCCGCTCCCACCGCTCTATTCCACGTGTGTCTGTCTGTGTGTGTCTGTGTGTGTGTGTGTGCGAGAGAGAGTGAGTGTGGGAGTGTGAAATGCAGAAGTAGCGTTTGCTTCGCTCACATGTTCCAACATTGTCCTGCATGTGTGTGCGTATGTGCAGCTGCATGTCTACAACTGTGTGTGTGTGTGTGTAGCTGCATGTCTACAACTGTGTGTTCATGGCTGTGTGTGTGTGTCTCCGCCACGGACACTCCCTGTGTGCGTGTCCCCGTGCGGTGTGTGTGTGTGTGTTTCCCGGGTGTGTGACTTTCTGTGGCTCCCTCGCGTTGGTGCATCTTCACCAGTTTGTAGACCTTGTTTGTGTGCAGTCACGTCAAGAGAACGACAGGTGGGAGGCGAGCACTTGTGTGTGTGTGTGTGTGTGTGTGCGCGCATACACACGCGTACACAAACGCATGCTTTGAGCCTGACGTGTTACGAAAAGATGCAAATAGGATGTCAAGACTCATTAAAGGTGTAGGAGATTATTGATTTTTAGCGGCGATAAACCAGCGTCATTTCAACAAAAAAACCACTCTGGGGTCCCATCAGGTCTACCTCCCTCACACACATCTCCCCCACCCACACATGCGAAAGCCAACACAAGGTCAGCAAAGGAGTCACCGTGACAGCCACAGAGAGGTTGTGTGTGTGTGCGCGTGTGTGTGTGTGTGTGAATGAATGGGTGAGTCTGTGTGAGCTGTAGACATGAAACAGATCAAAGGGGGGAGAGGTCGACGGAGCACGGGAGGAGAAAGACAGGGGGAGGGAGGGAGGGAGGCCAGGGGTCCAGTAATTACAACCTACATCCGCCAAGCTGAGCCCTGTGTGTGTCTGTGTGTGTGTGTGTGTGTGCAGATACGACTGTATGGTCCTCTGTGAATAATGTGCTTGATACCCAAAGGTAGGCAGGCATTTCTGTTTTTATTTTTTACCAATAGATTCACTTGTATTTGAGAAAATGCGTCAACGGCCTCAAGGCCGCACAGTAATAAAGGGACACACACACACACACACACACACACACACACACACACACACACACACACACACACACACACACACACACACACACAGGGCACAACGTGTGGATTCATCTCAGTTCAAGTTCATGTGGCAACATCCATTTACTGCGTGTGAGTTGCATGTTTAACTTTATGGATATTACTTTCTGAACAGAGTGTGTGTGTGTGTGTGTGTGTGTGTGTGTGTGTGTGCGTCCCAGGTTGCATTCTCTCCCCACCTCTCCTGCCGTCTGTGCCTCTAATCCCTCAGTGTGTCACTAATGGCAGGTCCAGGTGTTCTGCTCTGCTCTGCTCCTCCCCTGGGGGACTCCTCTTCAGTGTGTGTGTGTGTGTGTGTGCACGTATTCCTCTCATGGGGGGCTCAGGGGGGGGGGCGGCTCAGGAACTGTGACTAGGGAGGCCGTCCTCCAGAAGGGAAGGCAGGGAAGGGGAGCGGCGTGCAGGAGGTACCCGCTTCTCGCAGCTTGCTCTCGGCCTTCCCCCGGGGGGGGCAAAGGACCCCCACCCCCCCGCCCCCCACCTCCCCCCACCACGAGACGCCATGAGCCACATTGCCCCTCTGTCTCCCCCCTCTCGTCTCCCCATTAGGACCTCTCACACATCCAGCCCGGAACGGAGATAAAAAAAAACACGCTTGTTTACCTGCGAGTTTCGCGGTTTGAACGGCGAGCTCCAGCTGCCGCACATCACTTATTTACAGGTCCCGCGCACACGCGCACACACACAGGGGAGGGCACGAGGCCTTGTGCGCGCGTGATATTGTCGCTGCGTCTGTAGATCAATCGCAAGCCGGACGTGGTGCAAGATGAACCCCCCCCCCCCCCCCCCGTGAGATTTCCTCGCTTGGAAGCGCTGCCGACCGTCGGCGCCACAGTTCACGGGCGTGAGACTCAAGCGGCGGCGGCGGCGGTCCGCCATCGGCATCGTTCGGCCCGCCGGCAATCGGCAGGCAAAGCCGAATGTGTGCGTTGGCACGGTGTTGTTGTTGATCTAACACTCTCGCCTGACAGCTGGTTCTCGTTTCTGAGCGAACAAACAGCAGACGAGACGGACGGCGGGCAGCATGGAGGGAGGGAGGGAGGGAGGGGGGGGCGGCGGCGGCGGCGCACAGGACCGCTAACCCTCGCGGCCAGTGCCGTGCTCCCTGTTTTGACTGGAGCGGGGGAGGAGGGGGGGGGGTAAGCAGAGGAATCGGGGGGCCCTGTGAGATGTGCGCGAGCGCGCAAAGCGGGAGGACGAGGCGGCGAGGGAAGCGCGTTAAGAGGAAGCAGATGCCCCGGCCCTCCTCTGCCACATGGTGTGTGTTTGTGTGGGAGAGGGCCTGTGCGTTGCCCGCGTCTCCGGGCTGTGTGTTTGTGTTACTGTGGAAACGCAACGTGGCGCCGGTCTACGATGCAGGTAAATGCGTCTGAGTTGGCTCTGAATATTTGGTATATCGTCCTTTGCAATGCTGACATTTGCATGAAGAAATCAACGCGGTTTTAGTTTCAGTAGATTGATTAAGCGTTTTGTTTCCAAAATGTCAGTAAATGGAGAAAAATACACTCTCGCAGAAGTTGCTCGTTCAGTCGGGGGGTTGCAAATTAATTCAATATAATTTCACAGAAGACTTGATATCTGCCCCCAAAATCCTTACATTTGAGAACTAGTCAAGGTTTTTATGTTCGCTTCAAAATATGCATTTGGCTCAAAGATGTTGTGTTAGTCAAAATCATCATCAGTGTTCAATAGAAAAGTTCCACTCAATGCTTCCCAATTTCCCAACATAAAACCATGACAACACAGGTTCATTGACTATCGTTGTACAGGATGTTTCATCTAGTTGACAGCGTGCGATGTCATGTTTGAAATACCTACGACTCAAATAATGTGTGTGCGTTCCTCGTCTGACCAAGTAGAAGGACGTGAGGACAGTTGTTGTCAATGTCCCATTGACGTCGGACACCTGAGTCAAACATTCCCGAGGTCTTCGTTCCTCCTCCTTCACCGTTGATCCAAGTCTCCATAAGACTTACTCTCCCATGCGCGTTCTTTGTGTGTGTGTTGCGTTTGTATACAGTGTGTTATGCTGTGTGCTCGGGACAAACTCGTCATCTGCCAGGCTCACGGTCCACCCACCCCCACCCCCACCCCCACCCCCACCCCCACCCTTAGCCCCCTGCCCCTAACCTTCTGCCCTCGAACCCACTCACACACTCACACACACAAACACACACTGCCCATATGGAGCAGTTGGCGCCCAAAAGCTTCCCAAGCAGCCGGACCCATTCCCAGGGCAGAAGGTGAGGGTCCCCACAGCCTGCTTAGTGTCTGTGTGTGTGTGTGTGTGTGTGTGTCCGTCCGCCGGGGTCCTCGGGGCCTCACGGTGGACCGTATCGTCCTCTCTCGTCTGTCCTCGCCGCGGCACGTGTGTGTGTATGTGTGTGTTCCCTCGCGTCCCTGCAAGGACAGCAGCAGAGGACTCTGGGTCCTCTGAGCCGCGGGCCAGACGTGCACACGTGTGAACCCGCTCTGCCCGGCGAACAACCGGCGGCGGCGTTGTGTGTGTGTGTGTGGTACCGCGTTGTAGCCGCCACATCAGACCAGGCAGAAGATGTCATAAAGGTGTCGCTGTGTTGCCGTGTGACGGAGGACGAGTGAGCTTCTCCTCCTGTGTGCGGGATCGGTACCCGGGCCGTGGTCACCGTTATTGTTCTGGTTTCCCCGCCGCACACGTCGCGCCGGAGACGCCTTTTCGACACCCTCTCGGTTGTAGCTGCGCGCAGCGAAAAATATCGAGCGCGCAATTCGACACCGACACGTTCCGCTCGAATCCAAAAGCGATGCGGCGGCTATTATTCCGACCTGCCGGATGTATGGAACGCCTCGTTTCCATCAAATTTAATTTGGTTTTGGCGAGTTATCCTCTTAATTGTGTTTATGTGTGAGAGATGGGGGGGGAAAGAAAAAATAAGAGCGAGAGTTTTTGCCTGGCTGCCCAGGGAGAGCCAAGGGTGGAAGTTGTTTTTCTCCCCCCTATGGTGAGTCTGGGGCTGTGTGTGTGTCTGTGTGTGTGCAGCAGCCTGGGGCCATCGGAGGGGGCCCGGGGAACCGTGGAAGGAGGGAGGAAGCGAGAGCAGGACGGAGGGAGAGGAGGTCAGAGAGGGTCCGGCTGTGAAAGGTGCAGGTTTGGGCCCATGGCCAAACAGAAAGGTGGAGAGGAGAGGGAGGGGCGGTGGGGGATGTTGGAGGTGTGGGGGGAGGACGGGAGGAGGGGATTCAAGTTTGAGCAAATGGGCCGTTGTAGCCGAGGTGAACTTGATGCTGTTACTTCGGCCCACTGTTGGTATTTGGCGCAACATCCCTGCCTGCATGTTGTTTGTGTGCCTCCCAATAAGAGCGTCTTTTATTTTGAATATTGAATTAGATAAAAGTAAGGATGAAAGGTATGGGAAAACCTTTGATAATTCCTTTGATACCAGAATATTTAAACATCCAATCTCCAATCCATCTTTTTTTTTTTTCTAAAGGTATGTTTTACTTTATTTTGAAATTCAACTGATTTTTTTTTTGAGTCATCGTTTCATTTTTTTTTTTTTTGTTGGTCTTATTTGTTCATTCTGAATTGTCTGCATGTGGAAGTAGGCAGCCTCTTGCAGCCCTTTTTTTCCACTATACCATCTGAGCTCCTCTTTGATTTGAACATGAAAGGCAGAGACGGGAGAACAACACAACATCCACGGAAGATACTTCACATTTCAAGCTTTCAGCAGCCGCTGTTATCCGGAGCGAACTAATTGAACTCATTTTCCCGAGTGCTGGTTCCATGTCAGCCCATCGAGTCGTTTAATCCATCAGTTTGCCATTTGTACGACCTCATACGCAATATGTATCTATATAGATATATATATATATACATTGTATATATAGAGATATCATTTTAAGGCCTGTGAACTTTGACTCCTCAGCTTTAGAATAGTTGGTCCAAACAACACAATAGTCTCCAAAGTTCTGCCTCTTTGATGCCATTTCTCTGTGTGTGTGTGTGTGTGTGTGTGTGTGTGTGTGTGTGTCATGGAGCCACTGGGTTTCGGTGGGCGGGGGGCAAGTAGACTGGTGGGGGGGGGGGGGGGGGCAGAAACATGAAGAGAGATTGATCAGCGTGTGTGTCTCTTCATTAGAGTGTTCCACCAAGGCTGCGTCCTCCACACGTTGCCACACTGTCTGGCCTATTAGAGAGGCATGCGGGCTGTGCGTGCATGTGTGTGTGCGTGTGTGTGTGTGTGTGTGTGTGTCTGTGTGCGTCTGCCCGTTCAGGTGGACTCGGGTGGTCCGTTTAGTTCCTTTCTGGACTTTTTTCTTTCTTCTTCTTCTTCTTCTTCCATTTCTCATTACAGACCCCTGGTTTCTCCTTTTCTTCTCCTTCATTTTCTCCCCCTTTCATGTCGCCGTCCCCCCCCCCCTCTCCTCTGGAGTTCAGAGTCCGTCCATCTGGAGCGTCCCCCTGTCCCCCTCCTCTCCCTCGGTCCCGTCCAGGCGCGAGAACACAGGGGTGAAGGCCAACACCGGTAGGGGAGGGACGGATGGAGAGATGTCAACGCTATAATGAGTAGCAACATGAAAGCTGACGGACGGACGGGACGGGAGGGAGGGAGGGAGGGAGGGAGGGAGGCAGTGGAAGAGAGATGAAGACCGACGAGGAGGGGGACTGCTGGGGACAGAGGGAGGGATGCCGGATAGAGGGAACGGACGGGGAAAGGAGAGAGAGGACTGCAGTGCGAGAGATAAAGCGGCGGCGGAGCAGTCGGGGGCCCCGCCGGTCCTCCTCCCTGCTCCTTCTCCTTGCCTTTCATTCGCCAGAGAAGAACAGAAGAAGAGGAGGAGGAGGAGGAGGAGGAGGAGACGGGTTTTGAACAGCGTGTGTCGGCGTCCGCCTGCTCCTGCCAGTTTCTTCCCCCCCCCCCCCAGCTACTTTTCTTCTTCTTCCCTGTTTTTCTTCGCCCTCCCCGGCGTCTCTCGAGGATTCTTCTCTAATTTAACTTTTCATTGACGTCTTCCTCCCCCCCACCTCCCCCCCCCCCGATCCTCGTCCTCCGGCTTCTCCCAGTCTGCCGCTCGGCCTTGTCTCGCCAGGTCCCCTCGCGGCCCGGCTGACAAAGGGCCCCGTTAAAAAGCCGTGTGATCCTCCATTTTAGCGCCGCCACGCTAGTCAGAGGATTAGGGCTCTTTAATGACGCTAATCTCCCCCACCCCTCCCCTCCTTCTTTCTCAACCCCCCGTCTCCCCCGTCTCCCGCTCTACATGCCCCTCGAAAAAGCGTTTTCTCCCTCTCGTTCGATCTCCTCCTTTTCACCCTGTGTGTCTCCTCGTCAGCGCACACACTCTACCATGACTGACTCACACGTGTGTGTGTGTGTGTAATGGCACACGCGTGTCCCCGTGAAGAGACACTTTCCCCGTGTTTGTTTTTTCGAGGGGGCGACGCGCTTCATTCACAGGGATTGTTCGACGTTTAAAACTTCAATTCTAAAAACGTTCAGTCCCACAAATGATCCCGTTAGCGATTTTTTTTAATTTTAGCGTCGTGTCCCTTTTCCCCAGCAGCCACCTTTCCTCCCAGTAGGAGGCGGCATCTTTACTGTCGCTGATCACCGCGTGGGTCATCCGACCTGACTTTGGTTTGTAGGTCGAGGGCTACGTGTTATTTGATGAAACTCGATGACTTTCTGATTGGGGGAAAGTCTCATGTTCCCATAATCCATCTCCCTCTTATTCTCACCTTTTCTCTCTCCCTCCCTCTCGCCGTCCCTTTTTAGGCTGCACGCCAGTATCTCTATTTTCCGTATACCTACATCTTATTTTTTTACTAGCTTCTAGTCATATCTTTCTTTTTTTACCCCCACCCGCCCTGCCGCTGCTTTTTTATTTGCTCATCGCAGTGCACTTTCCCTGCAATCGATTCATCACAAGGATCCGTTTTTCCACCCCCCCCCCCTTCTCTGCGAGGCGTAATACACAGTGGGCCAGACACACACACACACACACACACACACACACGCACACGCACGAGATTGTAGGTTGAAGTAAAACGATGCATCGGAGAGGTTTTTTAAAATTACCAGCAGGAGCTTCTCCTCCGCACGTGTCTCATGTGCCGTGAGTGTTTGCATTTGCAGACGCGTCGGCCTCGTCCAAATACTCTGCTTTCTTTATTTTCTCTCTTTGATTTGCTGCCGGCCTAATTGATATAACTAGCAGATAAAAGCAAAGGAAACACTCCCCCCTTCGCTTGCGCTCTTCTTTACATTTTTCAGGCGAATGCTAAACAGCCTCACAGAGCGCACAAAGAACAATATCGAGCCTCATTCACTTCGCCCTTTTGTTGCATCAAATCCATTCTGAAGTGTCTATTAAAGGAGTCGTGGCCTTTTTGTCGCCACCGAGCGCCAGACTGCACGGGAGAGGGGGGGAGAGAGGGAGAAGGGGGAAGAGCAATGCATAATCTCCTATGTATGACAGATAAAAGGAGTGAATATCGCCATCTTTCCGCTCCGCTCTCCACGTCTCCTAATCGCTTTTCCGACGTTTCAATCTGCCGAGGCCCTAATGAAAATATGATGAGGCGGATCTATGGTCCCCGGGGACGGACGGAGGGACGGGAGGTGAAGGAGGGGAGGTGGGGGGGGGGGGGGGGGGGGGGGGGCTGCAGAGGGAGGATAAAGGGAGAGAAAATACACTCTGTCCTTATTCCCGGGCTCCGTTGGGGATACACAGTTCTTGGAGCTTTCTATTTAGATGTTGCTGCTGCCGGAGTCTCGCTCTTCCCTTTCGTTCTCTCTTTTTTTATCTCTGCCATCTTCCTTTTCCTCCGCGAGTGTGTGTGTGTGTGTGTGTGTGTGTGTAACCAGGATAAATGTGTTTATTTTTTAGTTCATATTCTCTCATTTGAACTCCCGGAGGACGCACACCGCCTTCTGGCTTCCAAGGAAGACGCAACTTCTTCTTAATAATTCTAATGCTTCCTGTTTTACCCCCACTTTTTTTTTCTTGTCTTTTACTGTTATTTATTCTTCTACAAATCCTGCAGCTGTGTACAAACTATGTCTGTGTGTGTTTTCTTGCCGCGGATGAATCCAAGGCCTCTTCGTTTTTTATTTTCTTCTTCTTCGTTCTCAAATCGTCTCGTTTCCCTTTGCCGTCAGATGGTGACGATGACCCAGCAGGCCTCTCCTGGGTGCCTTCCTCGCCCTCCAGTAAAGACGTGGCGTCGCCCTCGCAGATGCCCGACGGCTGCTGCGACCTCGGCATGGCCACCGGCGGCGAGGAGGAGGGAGGCGCCGGCCTGCCGTACCCCTGCCAGTTCTGCGACAAGTCCTTCAGGTAGAGCGCTCTCCCTCGCCCCGCCGGCTCCGCCTCGGTGCTCGAGGAGGCGGGGCGGCGTCGTTAATGCGGTAGGCCGCACGCCCGTGCGCGGTTCGGATGCCTCCTCGCGCATGCCGGATGTCAATGTGCGCATCGTGACTGAAAGGTGTTTCCCGTTGGTTCCCCTCAGCCGCCTGAGCTACCTGAAGCGCCACGAGCAGATCCACAGCGACAAGCTGCCCTTCAAGTGCACCTTCTGCAGCCGCCTGTTCAAGCACAAGAGGAGCCGAGACCGCCACGTCAAGCTCCACACAGGTAGATGCCGAGGAGGCGCGTCGGCATGGAAACGACCAGTGGGTCGGTTTGGGGGAGCGTCGATTGTGGAAAGGACACCTTCTCGTTTGTTCTGCGGTGTGTATTTGTATGTATATGTTTAATCAAATCACCTCTCGTTATTGTGCTTATTGGCACAGGAGACAAGAAGTATAGTTGCCAGGAGTGCGAAGCTGCGTTCTCCCGCTCTGATCACCTGAAGATCCACCTGAAGACTCACAGGTAACTTCACCGCTCCCGAACCGCTTGATTACAAACTCTCTGGAGTTCATTTCTCCTTCTTTCCACTGTTGATTCTAGTGTTTTATTTGACTGATTTCGGATTCCTGTTTATTTGTGTGTAATTCTTCACACCTCCAGCTCCAGCAAACCCTTTAAGTGTAGTGTGTGCAAGCGTGGCTTCTCCTCCACCTCGTCACTGCAGAGCCACATGCAGGTAAACAACTGTTGCATGTTTTATCTAATATAACTGTTAAAACCGCTTGTCGCTGCTGCCATATTCTCTTAGATATGGCCTTAATATCATCATTGTATATTTGTATGGCCGCTGATTATTGTGTAGTTCAAAATCTGATATCAGGACTGCCACGTAGTTGCATTGTTGCCGGTACAATTTTCAAAATAAGCTACAGTTGCATTGACGTGTCCGTTTAACTTGCACACGAGGTTTTTCTCATCACGCAAAACCTTTCAGACAGAATGTTTTTCAACACGTGCTTCTTTTTTTTTTGCCTTTTCGTCTGACTGCGGCAGGCTCACCGCAAGAACCGAGAGCACCTGGCCCTGAGGAGCGAGCGGGACGGAGGGAAGAAGGGAGCGGGAGGAGACGTCGACCTGGAGCAGGACCTGTACATGTGCGATTACTGCGAGGAGACGTTCGGCCTGACGGACGAGCTGGAGAAGCACGTGCTGACCAGACACCCCCAGCTGTCGGACCGGGCCGACCTGCAGTGCATCCACTGCCCGGAGATCTTCCTCGACGAGGCTTCCCTCCTCACGCACATCGAGACGCAGCACGCCAACCGCAAACACAAGTACGGCGGCGTTGCCTTTTCAAGCGGGCGTAACCGTTACGCCCGCTGTTCATCATGCAAGTGCAATGGTGGTGTGTGACTTTGCGTTGAACTCTAATCCCTCCCACGCCTCAGATGTCCTGTCTGTTTGGAGCAATTCCCGTCCGTGGAGGACGTCTACTGCCACCTGGACAGCCACCGCCAGCCGGACTCCTCCAATCACAGCGCTGCCAGTCCCGACCCGGCGCTGGGCAGCGTGGCCTCAATGAGCTCGGCCACTCCGGACTCCAGCGCCAGCCTGGAGAGGGGCTCCACGCCGGACTCCACCCTCAAGCCCAGCCAGGGCATCGAGCGGCTGCGCAGGAGAGGCATGGAGTCCGTGGACGACATCGGGATGACCCTCAGTCACAAAGGTGGAGGTGCGGCGCCGTGTGCGGTCGGTTCAAACCTTCGGGTCATCCCCGCGCATTTCTAATCCGGCGGGTTTGTCTGCCCATCTCCACAGGGGGAGGAGCCAACTGGGGTAAAGTGACGTACTCTTGCCCGTACTGCTCAAAGAGAGACTTCCACAGCCTGGCGGTGTTGGAGATCCATTTGAAGACCATCCACGCAGACAAGCCGCAGCAGAGCCACACGTGCCACCTCTGCCTGGACACGCTGCCCACGCTCTACAACCTCAACGAACACGTGCGCAAAGCTCACCGTGCCGGCGGAGGGGCCGTGGGCGCGGTGGCGGCGGCGGCGGCGGCTTTCCCCCTGCTGCAGTTCGCCAACGTCACGGCGTTCCACTGTAACTACTGCCCGGACATGTTTGGAGACATCAACTCTCTGCAGGAGCACATCAGGGGGTCGCACTGCCTGCCTGGTGGGATGGTGGCAGGGTCCACCACATTAGGTGTGTAGTCAGCAAACGCTAAACAATGGAAAGTGACTTACGTGCATTGTTTGTTAAAAGGGGTTGGTATCGTTTTCCGGAACGGGAACTTTGTAATATATACATCACACGTGCAATTTGATGTAAACAAACAATGCAACTTAATCCCTCCTTTTCTAGAAGGGAACCATGCCTTCTTCTGCAACCAGTGCTCCATGGGATTCTTGACGGAGTCGTCGCTGACGGAACACATCCAGCAGACACACTGCGCCTCCGTCGCGGGGGGCGGCGGCGGCGGCGCTTCATCCGGGGGGGCGGCGGCCAAACTGGAGTCTCCCGTACTGCAGACGTCGTCGCAGTCCTTCATGGAGGTGAGATTTTCAGAGTTGCCTGAAATGCCTGACTGACGTCATTACCAAGCTGTGTGTGGGCTAATAAACAATAAGCCGTTTCCTTTTTTTAATTACGCTGTTTTCTTTGCTGCGTCACGAGTCCAATTAAGTTGTTAAAGTTGTATTATGTTGTTAAATGATGCACGCTGCTCATAAAATTGATCATTTTACGACATGAATTATTTTTCTAAGTCAGCCGTTACGACGACTAATTGCTGGACTAGTCTGGAAATCTCATCATATTTTATTTAACTACATTAAATGTATTACTCCTCTGCTTTATTCATGATGACTTACAGTCTCTGTTTTTCTCTTCTTCCGGTCATTCAATACGGCCTTTTTCTCCAAAAAGAGAGACAGACTAAACGAGTATTTTGTCACTGTGTAATAATCTCAGAGTCATTGTCCATGTACAGGTTTACTCCTGCCCTTACTGCACCAACTCGCCCATCTTCGGCTCGCTCCTCAAGCTCACCAAGCACATCAAGGAGAACCACAAGAACATCCCGCTGGCCAACAACAAACGGCAGGCAAAGGTAGCCGACCTGAGCCCCGCCTCCTCCGACATAGAGGTCTCCTCCCCGAAACGCCACCGGCTGGGCGGGGACCTCACCCCCTCGGCGGGGAGCAACGGCGACTACCCGTGCAACCAGTGCGACCTGCGCTTCTCCAGCTTTGAGGGTTTCCAGGCCCACCTGAAGTCCCACCTGGAGATGCTGCTGAGGCGCCAGTCCTGTCCGCAGTGCAACAAGGAGGACTTCGAATCCCAGGAGGCGTTGCTCCAGCACCTGACGGTGCACTACACCACCACGTCGACGCAGTATGTGTGCGAGAGCTGCGATAAGCAGTTCTCCTCGGTAGACGACCTGCAGAAACACCTGCTGGACATGCACACGTTTGTCCTGTACCACTGCACGCTCTGCCAGGAGGTCTTTGACTCCAAGGTCTCCATACAGGTGAATTAAACGTATTCCGTCCCTTGGGCGTAACCTAATTTCTTCATTTTGGGGAACTGAATACATTAATGCAACGACCATTGAAATTCCACCGACTTCAATTGCCCCCCCCCCCCCCCTGCACTCTACTTTCTGCCATTTAGGTGCATTTAGCAGTGAAGCATAGCAATGAGAAGAAGCTGTTCCGCTGCACGGCCTGTGCCTGGGACTTCAGGAAGGAGTCTGATCTTCAGATCCACGTCAAGCACAACCACCTGGGCCAAAGGTCGGGCCTCCCAGGGGGGCTGGGAGCAGGTACTGTAAATCTTTTCCTGGGGTGACGCGCTTATTTTCAGTGGAAATGCTGGGTAGCGATAGTAAAACGGAAAGAAAATGTAGTAATGAAGTAAAACAAAAGTCGACCGTCACATTGGGTCGATTGGGCTCGAATCTGCACATGTTCATCCAACCTCTGCCTCACAGGACTCAAGCCCCGGAAGTGCATCTTCTGCGGCGACACATTCGCGACCGAGGTGGAGCTCCAATGCCACATCACCACACACAGCAAGAAGTTCACGTGTCGCTTCTGCGGCAAAGCTTTCCAAGCCATGCCGCTGCTGGAGAGACACCTGAGGGAGAAGCACTGCATCTTCGACGGCGGCAGCGTCACCGGCAACGGCGCCGGGAGCGGCGGGAGTCACAACGGGACACCCAACGGGCTGGCTCAGACCTCCAAGCGAGGAGGAGGAGGAGGAGGAGGAGGAGGAAGTGGTGGCGGCGGCGGCGGCGGCGCAGGAGGCGCCGAAAGAGCGACGGTAGCGGCGGCCGAACAGGCCGACCTGCAGAACATGCTGCTGAAGAACGCCGTGGCGGGGGGAGGAGGAGCTGGCCAGGGGGGAGACGCGGCCAACAGCCACGAGGCGAGCGGGGGGGAGGAGGAGCTGGACAACTCGGAGCCCATGTACGCCTGCGATATCTGCGGTGCCGCCTACACCATGGAGTCGCTGCTGCAGAACCACCGACTGCGCGACCACAACATCCGACCGGGAGATGATGACGCTTGTAAGACTTTTTTTATTCCTTTTTTTTTTTATACCTTAGGGGGAAAACACAAAAAATGATCCTCTGTATATGTGTTCTATGATGATGATGATAAAAGCGATTTCACACACACCAGGTTCTCGAAAGAAGAAGGCCGACTTCATCAAGGGGAACCACAAGTGCAACGTGTGCTCCAGGACGTTCTTCTCAGAGAACGGGCTCCGCGAGCACGCTCAGACGCACCGCGGGCCCGCCAAGCACTACATGTGTCCCATATGCGGCGAGCGCTTCCCCTCTCTGCTCACCCTCACTGAACACAAGGTGCTGCTCTCAGGCCGGTGCATGTGCATGTGTTTGGGGGTTGTCCAGGCTTCGGCATCGTCGTCGTCGGCAGGTTTTTACGCGCAGGGAGGTGCAGTCAGTGGGTTTCCTCGTCGGTATAAAAAAAAAAAAAAAACGCTGCTCGTCTTCTTTTGTTTTTCTCTTGCCGTTACTTCCGTGTTGCTTTGTGTCCTCCTTTTGATGCAGAGGCGTCTGTGGCTGCTTTTGAATTTAGAGCGTTAAACTGTCCTAAGAGAGGCAATTTGTGCTGCACCGCACTACAGGAAAAACACAAGTATTCAGAAATGGTAGCGTGTGATGCCGCCACAGTCAGTCCGCGTGCTTCTATGCTTTGATGAAAGATCCTCCAAAAGAAAAAACTAAAAACGCTTTTTTTTTTTTCTGCATCATTATGTTTATGTTCTGTTCATATTCCCTCTCTGCAGGTGACCCACAGTAAGAGCCTGGACACGGGTACCTGCCGAATCTGTAAGATGCCCCTGCAGAGCGAGGAGGAGTTTATAGAGCACTGCCAGATGCACCCTGACCTCCGCAACTCCCTCACCGGCTTCCGCTGCGTCGTCTGCATGCAGACCGTCACCTCCACCCTGGAGCTGAAGATCCACGGCACCTTCCACATGCAGAAGCTCTCCGCCGGCTCTTCGCTGGGAGGAGCCGCGGGAGGAGGAGGAGGAGGAGGCGGGAACGGTGGAGGAGGAGGAGGAGGAGGAGGAGGGAACGGGTCGGCGTCCTCGTCCCCCAATGGGCAGCTGCACAAGCTCTACAAATGCGCCTTCTGCCTGAAGGACTTCAAGAACAAAGGGGAGCTGGTGAAGCTGGACGTCAACGGCCTGCCGTATGGGCTGTGTGCTGGCTGCATGAGCAGGTGGGTGGGCAGCCGTCAACGCCCGAGGATAATGGCGTGTGTTCGTACAGACAACACATTTATCACGCGCTCTTACCAGGTTTGATGTTAGATTTGGCCCTTTTACCTGCAGGGAAGCCTCGGAGGAGAGGATGTTTGGGTTGAGCGTAGCTCGGCAAATGAATTATCGTCAATATCACTGCTCAAACTCGTCCTATGTTCAACCAAATCAGGGGCACGAACGGCCAGAGCCCCAGCCTGGGGGGACCCGCCACGCCGGGGGACGCGCAGGGAGAGAAGGCCGCGGCCGGGCTGAGGTGTCCGGAGTGCGGCGTAAAGTTCGAGAGCGCGGAGGACTTGGAGGGCCACGTCCAGGCCGACCACCCGGAGATCAGCCCCGAAACCAGCGCGGCAGGAAAGAAGGCCGAGGCTTCGCCTGCACCGAAGGTGAGACGAGGGCGATCTTATTGAAGCGCCTCTTCGCCGTTAACTTTCTGCCAAGATGTGGAGGAAGTTCGGCTGTGAGAATAAATAAGAAACACCTCCGCTAGCATCAGATTTGCGTCTTAAATTGTCAATATCTCTGCTGAGCTGAGATCCCGGTCAGGTAGGAGAAACTCGCCGTTAATAAGAAAGACAACATTTGGGAGAGAGTCTGCTGAACTGTGGGACTGTTGAACAAGGTGTGTGCGTATGCATGTATGTATGTGTGCACCTGTGTGTGTGGCTCCTTTTCGTATCTGTAACTCTCATACGTGTGCATGGCGGTGTGTGTGTGTGTGTGTGTGTCCGCCGAGCCCCACTGGGTCCTGCGGTAGGGCCGTGCTGAGGCTTTGTGGGAGCTGTTCCTTCTACTTGGTATTGACAGTCAGGCTCCCCGGGACTCCCCACGTGTTTGTGTGAGTGAGTGTGTGTGTGTGTGTGTGTACTTGCGTGTGTGTGTCAGAAGCAGTTCCCCTAAGGCCCCTCTGCCTTACCTGCACCTTTGTTTCTGCTTAGTCTAACAGCACAAAGCAACATTTCTGTGTGTGTGTGTGTGTGTGTGTGACATGTAATGTAATCCTCAGGCTGAAGCTGCAGAGAGATGGTGGAAGTGGGGCCTTTGTGTGTTTTGCATATGTGTGTGTGCATGAGTGATCACTATGTGCTATGAATGGATAAGCAGAGCCTCTGCTACTCTCTGTGTCTCTTTCGTCCTCCCCTGTCCTCTTCTTTTTTTTTTTTTTCTTCCACGCTGTTTCTATTTCATTGCGTCCTCCCCCGGTCGCTCCCTCCCATGTCAGTTTTGCTGTCTCTCCTGTGTACGGTTGTGTTTTTCTTCCTTTTTGTCAAATCCCAAACTTTTTGGGCGCTCGGCATCGCTTAATTCATGCGAGACCTGATCTGCATGTCTTGCAAATAAAAAATTCTCACTCTTATTACGTTGTTCCTGTGTACTTGTCTTTCAGAAAAAGACCTACCAGTGTATTAAATGCCAAATGACGTTTGAGACGGAACGGGAGATCCAGATCCATGTCGCTAATCACATGATCGGTGAGTGAGGCGCAGCTCTTCCACTCAGTTTGTGTGTGTTTGTGCGTGTGTGTGAGTTTTTTTCCTCCCTTGCTTTGACACCACTACTGTTGAAATTGTGTTTCTTCCCGCACAAAGGTGATATAAATAATAAAGAGCTCCTTTTGACTTGTGGGCTTGTTGTTAGATGAAACAAATGTGGATATAAAACACAACCACCCCTGATCAAACTGCACTGTTGGAGCAATAAGAACACTTGTGCATTATATAATCTGGGTAAACTTAATCCCTGAGAAGCCATTATCGCCTGTTGAGGGCTGAGAAAAGACTGCGCCAATTATAAAACCCGCCTCTGTAGTTTGGAGTCCTCGTTCTCTTTATGAGGTTCCCCTCTCACAGCTTTTTCGGCTCGTACTAATTTGCTGCCGTAGCATCTCTGTCGTCATGGAGATTAACGAGGTGGACCTGCAAGGCCTTCTGGGGAGCAGACGCTCTGCACCCCTACAATCACACCTGACAGGCACCCCCGCCCGTGTACTCTGAGGTGTGTGTGTGTGTGTGTGTGTGGGTGTGAAGCCGAGGTAGAGCCTCGTGTGTGTGTGTGTTTGTGTGCTGACGTTGCTCTGAGTTGTCTAGTAATGTCTGGAGACATAAGAGAAGAGAGTTTAAGGCGAAGTACAGCTGGAGTAACTTTTACATCCTTCCCCCTGTGAAGCGCGCGCACACACACGCGCGCGCGCGCGCGCACACACACACACACACAAACACGGGGAAAAACTTTCTGAAATAAAAGAACACAAGTATGTTTTACTCGCACGCACATCCCCACTCACATTGGTGACACGTTTTTGGATAATCAACACCGTAACTGTGTGACAACGTGGAAGAGATTCATTAAAAAAATTGTGTTCTTTTTTTATTTATTTTTTTTCTTAATTATTTTTAAGACCTTGCTCACTTTTTCTATTATGGCATTTTTAAACATCTCCCCTCCCCGAGGGAACAAATAACTAAAAGAAACATCTTATTTGGAATAATTGCAGTTGAGACGTTCAACAGATCAAGAAGAAAGGTTTTCAGGGGGCAACGATTCGATTCTAAACCGATAAAACGGTTATCGATGCATCTCGATTTTCTAAATTTTCTCAAATCTGAGTTTGCTACTCAGAGGTTGCTGATCACTTCCTACTTTATTTGATAATTAAAGAAAATCAACAGATGAATTACCTTCTTTAATTTTTTATAAGAGAAAAAAAATCTTTGTCACAAATAGGATTTTTGAAGAACCAATGCAGCTTGCATTTCAACACAATACGGAAGTAGCCGATATAAAAAATATATTTAAACAGATTCATTTTTCTTTTAAAGGAAGAAAAAGCTGCTCTTAGTCTCAGACCGGTCCGTATTTGTAAAATAAAAAAAAAAGTCTATCTGTGAATATCTTGCCAACTTTCAATACTGATCGACTTTTTGGAAAATGGAAATAATGAGGTAAGATGTGCGCAGGCTCCTCCATAGTTCAGTAAAGTTATTAGATACTCAGATTCAGACTGACGGACCGGTCTGCGAGCTGGACGCATTGGTCTTAATGTGCCGGTAATGATGGTAAATGATGGTTGTAGCTGGTTGTCATCTACGCTCCACTACGGTTACCCAAGGGGCGCGTTTGTTTTTTTACGTTTTATCTCATAATTTCGACTTTCTATCCCTTTTCTTTAGTGCGTAAATGGGCTTCTATAGTTGTGTGGCTGCATCACTCCGGCCAATCCAAAGACGGGGTTTGTAACCAATCAGGTGTAGTGACCATGGTGACTGGCTCCGCCCCCTTACTGTCAGAAAGAAAACCAGCGAGCGCGTAGAAAACACCTTGGAGCGCCAGCAGAGACTAACCTCGCCAGCGAGCAAATATCTCACGCGAGACAGACTTTTTTTAAAATTTCCGATTATTAACTTTTCTGAATCGTGACCGAATCGTTCTAGAGAGAATCGAGAGAAATCGAAGAATCGTTCCCCCCCCCCCCCCCCATATATATATATATATATATATATATATGTGTATTGTATGTATCGGCCCGATACATGACAGCGTGCCACCTCTCCTGTGTCGTCCTTCCTTCGGTTCCCTTCTTCTCTTCCTCCCGGCGTTGCCTCAGTGAAGGGGGGCGCTGGGGGGGCCCGTCTCACCGCCCTCGTTCACATTCACTCACATTCGACGACTCCATCGCCGGCCGGTGTGCTCGTGTCACTTCTGATCTGCTCGGACGCCTCAGCGGAAACCAGCCGAGGGCGCCGCGCCTCGATCCCCGTCTTGAGTGTCGCCGGGAAATCGTGAAACGGCGGCCGACGCCTCCCAATCCGGTCTTTGACGATGACGTGCTTTGACTGGCCAAGGGAGGGAGGGAGGGAGGGGAGGGGGGGTCTGCCGCTGGCTCGCTGAGTCCAGGGCGCGAGATCAGAAGGCGCAGTGTGACCCCGGGGGGGGGGGGGGATTCTGTGTGATACAGGTTAGTTATTGTGTGATGTCCAACACGGCTACAGTGTAAATACAGTTGTTCCTAAAAGACAAAGAACAGCCTTTGTATTGTTTGGGGGTGTGTGTGTGTGCGTCTGGGTTGGGGGGCATATCCCACCTGTGTGTATGTGTGTGTAATCACAGAGCCGTGTGCGTTCATTTTTCCAGGATGGGCAGGAGGGGAGGGGGGCGTCATGTAGGGGGCAGATGCGAAGGGGTGTAAAACAAACCAGGAAGATAAGCAAATAGCTTTAAAATACTCCTGCAAGAAGACGAAAACATCCTGTGTGCACAACGAGCGATGAGAAGGTACCCTCCCCTTTGAAAAAATTCAAAATGGAGTCGTTGTGAGGACCACGCACGCGCACGCGCACACACACACATCCCTAAATAAGGTCCTTGACAGCATGTTCTGAGTGTTGCACGCAGCCACTAATGCTTTACTAATCACCTCAGTCTAGATTTCACAGCATGACACCTCGCCTCTCAAGAACATGTCTGCGCACACACACACACACACACACACACACACACACACACACACACACACTACATACGTGTGTCTGCAGCAAACATGTGCAATTAGCATAGAGAATGCAACCCTTACTTTGACACACACGGTCTCTCCATGCTTTGGTAACATATCCCCCCCCCCCCCCCCCCACTCACCCACTACTCTCCCTCCATTTCCTGTTGTTCACCTCCGCTTTCTGTCCATCGCAGTCGGCTTCCAACACCAACGGCGTATCCGTGCCAACGCGGCACAGCCGTAGTTGCGCCGCGGCGGCCCAGAGCGCCTTGCTGGTCGGCTTTTACGTTCCCGTACTGTCCCCCGGGGGGGAGGGGACGGGGACATGGGGGGGCGGGTGGTGGTGTTTGGTGGCCAGCTCCGCGGAGCTCTCATGTTGTGTTCACCAATCAGGCTACGAGTCGGCCTCTATGCCCGCCCCCCCCGCCCCCCCCGCTCCTCACAGACACATTCACACTGCGTATTACTAATCCTGCCCATTCTCTCCTCCGCTCTCCCCCCCCTCCTCCCCCACCTGCCTATTGGATGGCCCGTAGAAGAGCCCACCTGTCGGCCAGGTTTGTCCCACTTCTGTCTCCTTAGCTCGCACTATGAGCAAGGCAGCGTTGTGCTGCCGCCACTGCCTGCCCATCAGCATTTCATCCTCCTGCGGCGTGCGGCGGCCACACCGCATGATGTGGAGGGACGGGGGGGCGCACTAATTTCTGAATAATTCGCCTTTCGACTGAATCCCGTTGGGGGGGGGGGAGCTTTCTGAACTGGACACTTTGTAGCCAAGTCTTTGTACAATTACCCCTCACTTCACCTCAACCCCCCCCCCCCCCCCCTCATTCACTCCAATCCCTGCTGCTAGTTGCATGCTTCACTGTCCCCCCTCCCCCCTCATACACGCCACAAAAACACACACACGCACAAACCCACACGGATGCCTTGGAGCTATCGAGTGGCCACTCACCTGGATCTAAGTGCTCCCCGTGGAGCGCGGCGGCTAATGATGTGTCCTCAGCATGAGCTTTACTTACCTATTTACATCAGTGCGCTCTAATGGTGTCGCCGCGCCTTCTGCACAGTCGCCGTCTTCACAGACGTGACGGTCGGTAGCTGCGCGGGCGGGTCGCGCTATTTACGCCCAAGTCTGCGTCGCTGTTGCCCTTTTTGGTTCGTTTTTTCAACTTTGCAGACGGGCGAGCCGGTCTGGAGCGAATCCATCGGGACGCACTCCGCCCCCCTTTAGCGCGTCGCCTCCTCGTGGTTGCGCTTATCTGCCCGTCTGCTGCCCGCAGTCAAATTCCGTGATGCGCTTGACTGGTAACGGCGGGTCTGCTGTCTAAGCAGCCGCCCCGAGGGCCTCTGTGTGTGTCTGTGCACACACAGAAAGACGTGTGCACCCCACCCTCCCCCCTCTGCCTGCCCCTCTCTTTTTGCTTTTACACGTTCACACACACACACACACACACACACACACACCTGTCTGTATTTATGTGTGTGTGGTAGTGAGCAGGGTCCGGTGTGGTTGCTTTGTGTCACTGAAGACTTAATGAGGCGCATAAGATGCTTTTAGAGTCAATGGAGGTGGATAATGTGGTTGAAGGTTCACTCGTGTGTGTGTGTGTGTGTGTGTGTGTGTGTGTGAGAGACTCCTTGCCACCGGCTCGCTGCGTTGTTGTTCTCTTCTGCCCTGCTGCACTTGAATTAAAAAGCTTCAGGAGCCTCTGTGTGTGCGTGCGTGTGATGTCACTACTGCTGGTAGTGGTGCTGATTTATTTGTCAATTCTTATTTTAATTAAGATTCATCGGCATGTTGCGTTCCCAAAGCACCAAATAAAATAGTGCGCAAAGGTGAAAAAAAGCTGGATCGTAATTTTAGCAAAGTGGTGCTTTAAAGAGGAATATTGTCAGCTTTATTTCATGTTGTTTTTATTTTAGAAGGAACGGTCTTGTTGAAGCCCATTTGCACGTCACTCATTTTTGTTTTTAACAAAATACAGTTATTTTAATGGCAGTTCGCGTTGCAACGTTTGGTCCATATTCTCGGTTGAATGCGATCATGAAAATGAGGGGAAAAATGGTGCATTTGCCCGTGCAGAGGGCCGAGCGGGACCCTGTGAGGGTATGAGCACCGGCACAGATGACAGCCCCCTCCCCCCACCGTCTCCCATCCGTCCCTCCCTACTCCCGTCCTCTCCATCCCTCCCTCGCCACCTGGAGCCGGCGAGCCGTGACACCAGAGGGAGGGAGGGAGGGAGGGAGGGAGGGACGATGAGGAAGGGACAGGGGAAGAGAGAGAGAAGAACACGCAGGAATCTGTGCCTTGATCATTTTTGCATTCAAAAATAAATAAGTAAACAAATAAACAACAACAATAAACAAATATTTAATTTTTTTTTTTTCTTCAGCCCCGTATTTACAATCTCTACTGGCGCC
This sequence comes from Gasterosteus aculeatus, assembly GCF_964276395.1. Lineage (NCBI taxonomy): Eukaryota > Metazoa > Chordata > Actinopteri > Perciformes > Gasterosteidae > Gasterosteus > Gasterosteus aculeatus. The sequence goes on from NC_135698.1 coordinate 3,012,071, forward strand.
TCCCCAGTACGACCTCAGTCATGTCCCCCCTTTTTCACAAAATTCAAATCCCCCTTTTAAATCAATGCTAAAAAGACAAATTGCACCTCTGACCACCGCAGCGAGGACAACGGAACGCCTGCACGCACACGACGCCGCCCGTTGCCGCCCTGACGCCGCCACCGTTACACGCTCCGCTGCACAAAACGTTACCAGCATCCTTCACTCGTCCCCTACCCTCCTTCACTCGTCCCCTACCCTCCTTCACTCGTCCCCTACCCTCCTTCACTCGTCCCCTACCCTCCTTCACTCGTCCCCTACCCTCCTTCACTCGTCCCCTACCCTCCTTCACTCGTCCCCTACCCTCCTTCACTCGTCCCCTACCCTCCTTCACTCGTCCCCTACCCTCTTCTGACACTGTGGAGAGACGGCGCTCGCCGTCTGTTCGTCTCCTCGACCACCCATTGTCTGCTGTGTGCACGCCGAATCGTTGGTGTACAGCGTGTGTGTTTTTGAAGGCTGGGAGCACGCCGCCGCCCCCACCCTCCCCCTCCCCCCCTCCCCCTTCCCTCCCCCCCGGAGAGCTCATTTTGTCATCTCCTCGCTTGATTTACCTTCCTCTTCCTCCGCTGTTTATTACCAGTCATTACAAGCTGCTTTGGAAACCTAATAGGACACACTGACAAATGGACTGGGAGAGACCCAACTAGGGTACCAGGCATCGCGACGCAGCGACTGTGCGTGTGCGTGCGTGTGTGTGTGTGTGTGTGTCAGTCAGAGAGTGAGAGGGTGTGCGTTTGCCTGAGAGAATTTCCCTACATGCAACATCAGCCTTGTTAACTATCTATCTTGTCTGCTTTGTGTGAGTGATGTCTTTATTAGCCCTGTGTGTGTGTGTGTGTGTGTGTGTGTGTGTGTGTGTGTGTGTGTGTGTGTGTGTGTGTGTGTGTGTGTGTGTGTGTGTGTGTGTGTGTGTCTGAGAGTGCGGTCAAAGACGGATGGCTGTGTACTACCTGAAAACCCTCCTTGGCAATCCCCTCCCCTCTCTCTCTCTCCCCCCTCTCTCTCCCCCCTCTCCCTCTCTTTCGGGCTCAACCCGTCCAGGTGTGGCCGCACCAGCTGCTGAAGAGAACAGGACAATTACACACACACACACACATGGACATACAAGCTTCCTCTCCATCTCTGCCGGCTAATTGTCACAAGACAAACAAGGCGCTTTGCCTTTTTATGCGCCTCATAAACGGGGGGCCGGGGCAACAATTAGCTCCCTCCTTAATTCACTAACTGTTCTGAATTCATTTTCTCCCGTGACAGGCACATCTGTCACAGCTGCCAGAAGCGGGTGTCTGCGTTTGTTTGTTGTGTGTGTGTGTGTGTGTGTGTGTGCGGGACGGAGCTCGGGCCCGAGCAGTAGTGTAGTCGGGGCTGTGCGCTTAAAGCGGGATACCTTTCGCTACCGAATGTGACCCAGGTACCTCGTGGCATAGTTGTATACGTGCGTACGCATTTAAAAGAGATCGTTGTGTGTGTGTGTGTGTTGAACTTTAATAATGAGTGTATTTATTTATTTAATGGTAGAAGGGACAGACACGAGTCGAGAGAGGGAGGGCGATGTGGCGTATTTTGGCTGGCGCTCCACTCCGCTCGCCGAGCAGCTGGACTTCATTAGTGGCTGGTGTTAATTACTGGGACTGCACGCGCACACACACACACACACACACACACGCACACGCACACAGCCTGTGATTCAGGGTCACCTTGCTCGCCTTGTTTTGAACCAGCAGACCGAGGTGGTGCCAGACAGACGGGAAAAACGGATCAAATGGAGAGCGCCCCGAGCGGCGGTCCGCCTGCGGGGGGGGGGGGGGGGGCCGTCCACGCCCGCGCCGATGGCGGTTTCGGGCCGCGCGGTGGGGCGGCTTCGAGCGAGCGGTAGATATTGAATGTTCCGAAAACGAGAGGCGGCGATGACAAAGTTCACGTGCGCGGGAACGCGATCTGGCGTTGGCGCCTGTTGTCAGCGGCGGTTCACTGCTAGCTGTGTCTTTCTGTCAGTCGAGGTGTCACAAGCGGCCTGGTGGGGGGGGGAGGTTGGGGGGGGGAGCGAGCGGGAGAAAGCAAGACTTGAGGATGTCAAATATCGGGCCGATAGCCTTGGCGAAACCAAAACCCCGACAGATCGCGCGGAGAAGCCGCCAACCGATTTGGGGGGTGGAGGGGGGAGGGGGGGGGGGCTTCAGACGGAAGCCGAGGTTCGCTTAGCAGAGAGACGAGCGACCGACGGCGTGCGGGGGGCGGAGGTTGAGTTTTTTTTATTTTTTTTATCTCTCTCTGGCTTAATTACACGGCGGGAGGACGGGAGGAGGCGGCAGCGGCAGCGGCAGCGAGCCGGAGAGAGGTACACGCTGCCGCTCTTATCTCGCGTCGCCGAGCAGATGTCGACCGGGCTGTTCTCTTTATTGCAGCACAAAGGCCTTCTGACAAAACGCACACCACGCGTGCGTGCGTGCACCTCACCCTGGACAAATCAATGTATTCTGGTTTCAGTAATTTCCCAAGGTGCTTTGCTGCGTAGCCCCCTTTGGGTGAGCGAGGTGACAAAGCCAGCGAGGGAGGAGAGAACCTCTCACTTTCGGCCCCGTTTCTAATCTATTTTCCCTTGTTTGCCTCCTTCCTTTCTTCCCCCCTTTTTCGTTTCTTTCACCTTGCCGTGTGTTTTTTCTAACCGATCCAAACATTGACCCGGTATGCAGCTGTTTACCATGCAGATCGACTAACACATCTGCTGTACGAGAGGTTCCATCTCCAGCGGAACCGAATAATCAAGCTGAGTTCAACTTTACAACTCGTCCAAATCAGTCGGGTAGAATTCACGGCAGGCGCGCAGTCCCAACTTTCACTATTGCACGGCGACGACGTCCGGTCTGTTCGTTCCGCCCACCCACGCGGGGAGGGGGGGGGGGTCTCGGTGGGAACCCTTGAAATGTGGGGCAGGAACAGGCTCCGCCCTCTACAGCATCGGGGGGGGTACTTCCGGGGACCTCTGAGGCCTCGCAGCAGCCGGTTCGCCCCCCCCCTCCCCACCTCCCTCCCTCCTCTACCCATCTCCCTCTCTGCCTGAAGGCGATCAATATCATTTTTGCTCCGGCTCAATGAATGTGGGCGGCCCTCGTGTCCAAATCCTCTAAATATTTAGCCATGACTTTGAAAAAGGTTTAGCTAACGCGGCGCGCTGCGCTTCTCCAACCCGGGCCGGGGCCCGACGCACTCGCGAGATTTCCGACCTAGTTTCCTCTACGAGCAAGACTTTAAAACGGTTATTTTTGTAAACCACGTCTATTTACAAGGCAAGCTACTGTCATAGAAACAATCTGAAACCGGCGGCCCAATAATCCGATTAAACGCTGCCTCCAAAGCTCCGATTGCGTCATTTTTTTCTTTTTTTTTTACAGCTGCGGAAACCGACGTTTGCAGCAAAGGAATCTTTTTTTTTTTTTATATCATTAGCAAATAGGCGCATGCATCCCAACGCCCGCAGTGGTTTCGATGGCAGCAGCGCCGCGGCCTTCGGGGCCCCCCGACAGTCGGTGGCCCCTGGTGCAGCGGCTCTCTGTTAACGGGCTCCGTAATAAGGGGCTGTGCTGCAGGTTCCTAGATTGGACACAATGTGGGTCGTCCCCCCTTCCTCCCTCCCTCCCTCCCTCCCTCCCCCCTCCTCCACCCACCACACCGGGATAATTACCATTATTACGCTCATACTGTATTGTGGCGTGATTTGGTTTTGGTGGAATAAGTAAATTCCAGATCTCTGCCGTTGTTTCCTCCGTTGCTTTTATTCCGTTCTCTTCCTCCGCCGCCCCCCCCCCCCCTCAACGACCGGCCCTGCGCCTCCTCGCCTCGTGGTCTCTGTCCCTCCTCGGCGCTGCGTCTCTCCTGGATAACAGACGCTCATTTGTGACGGAGCCAACCTGCTAATGGCGGATGGCAAGAATCAAAACTGGCTTTGCCAAAAACACACACGCACACACACACACACACACACACACGCACACACGGTATTTGTACGGACTAACATGGACATTCGTCTGGAAATACTCATGCTGAGACGTCCTCTGCAGCCACGCACACACACACACACACACACACACACACACAGCCAAACTGTCCCAGGTACAGGCACACACACACACGCGGACACACATCGGTGCGTAGGTACACAACACCTCCGCACTAATGTATTCACATAACACTCCGCTTGCTCCCCGCTGCATTGCTCCTGGCGCTGGGCTCCCCCTCTGCTCTGCGCCTCCTTCGCCTCCTCCACCTCGTTCTCCTCCTCCTCCTCCTCCTCCCTCTCCCAGTACATCTGGCACGCTCAGCTGCCGAGGAGCGCCGTAATTATCCCACCGGAGACGCACACGTTCGCACGTGCATGCACACACTCCGCGGCGAAAGCTCTCACACACACACTTCGTCTTCGGCGATCCGCGCCGCTCCCTGCTGCTCTTCATCACTACCGGGGCTTCATTAGAGTGTGTGTGTGTGTGTGTGTGTGTGTTTTGATGCATGATGCTTTTGGATGCCATCCAGATGTTTTTCCTCTATAGTTGAGGAGTCGGGCATGTCCTATATGCAACTGCCCTGTGCCGGTAGACGCTTGGCGCTGTGAGTTTGACTCGTGTCTCCGGTTACGTCCCGGACCGGCTGTTCACGCCGGTGTCCACGCCGTGATTTAGCCATCACGCCAAAGACGGCGAGCGGGCAGCAGGGAGCATCGCCTCGGATCCGTCATCACCGGTGATGTTTGTCTCACCCGAAATCAATTCAGTGCGCTTTATTGGCGCGAATGTGACAAAGAGGATATTCCCAGAGCGAAAGGTGACAATGAGATTATTAAAAAAAATAAAATAAAATAAAGTAAACACCCGTGAACAATTCGCCGTTGCTCTGTCTCGGTTGAAAAAAAACATTGAAAAAAAATAAATAAAAAATATGCCTGAAAATCCACCTTTTCCTTCGGATGCTGGCAGTTCTGTGGCGTTGGCATTTTCAATTGTACCCTCGCGGCGCGTTTTAGCGGCTTCCGTTGACAAGCGCCCATTGAGTCATTTAGCACCTTTAGTGCATTTTGGGCCGTTTGGTGCCGCGTCGTAATTACTCGCCTGTACACGTGAAGGAGAGGCTGCCGCGGTTGGTGGGTGGCTGTCAGTGTGTGTGTGTGACAGAGCGAGTACAGTGTGATTGGTAGTAATTATGTGTACTGTAGCTGTGTGTATTCTAGTCCTACCAGTGTTACCACGCGGGCACGCATTTGTGAGTGTGGTCTCTCGCCGCCCGCTGTGGCTGCTCGGAGTGTTACTGAAGGTTTGATTCCGCGTTCCACTTTGTGTCAGACGCGCCACAGAGCCAAAAGCGATTGTTAAAAGGTTCTGGAAAACGCCTCCCGCCACTTTACTCTCAATCCGTGCTTTTAGTGCCGCGGGAAGCTGGGGGGTGGGGAAAAAAAAAAGCACCTGCATCAGTATGCGTGGACGGGTGCAGAAGACAAAATCAAGTGATGGCTTTGACTTTGTCCACAGGCCACTTGAGCCTATTGATTCCCTTCTGTCTGGGCCGGCTGCCCCTCGTCTGACTCCCCCGATTCCGATCTCCTTCTCATCCTCATGTCTATGTTACCCATTGCACCGTCGCCGCCACCCCCCGCAAGAAAAAGCCCGCGGATGTTTACATCCGTGCATATTGAAGGCAACGTGTTTGAACCCCTCCTTCTCCTCCACAGAGGATCTTGGCCGCGTCCAAGACGCGGCTTCTGCGTCCAAACCATCGCATCCGTTTCAGTCACCCGCTCGTCTTTACCGGTCAAATGTGTGGGCTCACCCCCCCCTCCGGCCCCCGCTCGCTGCGGGAGGCCGCAGACGCCACCGGCTCTCTTGATTTAGGTTTTGGGACGAATGGCTGTTGGATCGATAGCTCCCCACCAGCGATATTTGGTATCAATGCATGTCCTCCTCATTACCGCGGCAGGCTGCCCTCTCCACGGACCTGAATTATTCATGCACACAAGCAGGCACAACTATGCGCACGCACACACACACACGCATGCATGCGCACAGAATACTGCATCGGAGAAGAAGCCGGCCCTTTGCTTCTGCCTCCAATCCCCACTTCCTCTCTCTCTCTCTCTCTCTCTCTTTAGCCCGCGGGGTCGCGAGCGGACGAGCAGGCCGAGCGGCGCGCTTTAACCTCTCGCTCGCCCAGATGCTTACTCGCCGATACTTGCCTCGCTCAGCACATCCCCCTGCCTGTGCGTCTCATTTCCGTTTCCAACAATGCCACAATAACACCACACCACTATTGCTTTTTTTTTTTTAAAGTGAATCTGTTTAAATGTGTCTTCGGTGGCTTTATTGTCCTTTCAGCGCAGTGTGTTTGCAGCTTATTACACACAGCGCGCAAAATTGTTTGTTTTATACATCCATAGCATTGCTTCAGGTAGGACTGTGACTCAGTTATTGGCCTATTAAACAGATTCCGCTCTATTTTTCACTCTATTTTCACTCCTCTGGGCCGGTCATCCGTCATTTTTTGTTGTTGTTCGTTTTTGTTGTCGTTGTTAACATCCGACAGAACCTTGTGTTGCGGCAGCGACCTACAATACCCGCCGTAAAGTTTTAACTGCCTGGTTGTGTCGTCGCCGTTAGCCGCTCGGCGTTGTCCGCTAGTGGTTTCTAATGTATGCCGCCTCTGCACGCGTGTAACGCGGCGTCCCCGTGGTCCAATCACATCTGCTCTGCAGCGCTAAATAAGATAAGATCAGTGTTAATTACTGAATGCATTAAAGCTGGTGTGACTCTGCCCACGACTTCCTCTGCACCTGTGGACACACACACACACACACACACACACACACACGCGGACGGGCTATTTGCCGGATGTGTGCACGCTAGATCATAAAGGATAGTTGCGTTGGAAAAGGTCACGTAGGTCTTGTAGCCACAGAACATCACACCGCAAGAGTGACAGCGATACGCACACACACACACACACACACACACACACACATATAGAGCATGGCTCTCAACAAAAGGGTTGATTTCGGAGCAGATGTTGGCGCTGCTCCCGTGGTAATTAATCTCATCGCTATCCCCATGATTGTGTGTGTGTGTGTGTGTGTGTGTGTGTGTCGGGAGACGGGAGTTAATTCTGATGTGCATTATTTGATTTGCAGTGGTGTGTGTGATGAACAAAGAGGACCTCGCTAGTTGACACATCCAAAGCAATTGACTCCTTTGGCTTGTTTGTAAGCTGCTCCACGTTATGCTTCTCATCCATTCTCCCACCCTTCATTATGATATGATGCTGTTGCTGTCGTGCATCGTTTACTCGTTGTTGCTGTGTTGTGCGCCCTGATTCATCATCGGTGCGGTACGGTACGCTGCTCCGGTCCATCAGTTGTTGCCTTGCGCGCCGTGTTGTGCACCATCAGTTGTTGCTATGCTACTCTGATCTTAATCAGTTGTTGCCATGGCAAACTGTTCATGGTCCAGCAGTGAACTGCAAGTCCTGCCTCCTTATTGTGTGCGGCAGCACCCGAGCCTAACGCTGTGTGTGTGTGTGTGTGTGTGTGTGTGTGTGTTTGCGTGGGAGGGATGGAGGGGGTGATGGTGTGGCCTGAGGTGCACAGTCCTTAGCGGTTGGCTAACAGCGACCCCCCCCCTTCCATACCCTGATCGATGCGCTGTCCAATGGTGTGTGTGTGTGTGTGTGTGTGTGTGTGTGTGTCTCCCCCCCCTCCCCTCGTTAGCAGGAGGCCCAGAGTCCAGGGACCCCTGCATTCCCTGCCCAGGGACGCACACAGGTCCCAGCACCTGGGCCAAACGCACACACGCATGCACACACACACACACTCTCGTCCGCACACAGATGCAGATGCGCTCCCCAAGAGACGCGCAACTCGCCACCTCTCGCATTTTTCTCCTTTTTGCCGCTCGCAGACACACTCTCCGCCTGACTTGCACACACACACACACACACACACAGACACACCATGCATACAGATTACACACAGCGGTCCCTGTGCGCTGCAGCAGCAGCAGCAGCACCGAGCTTAACGTACAGACGCGGCCTGTAACGCAAACACTCAACATTGCGCAATTGGCAGCGCTATCCAGAGGGTTCCGCCGTGCAGAAGAGGAGAGCTGTGCGCACTGTGGAGGGACCAGTCCGTCTCCTTTATCGTTCAATTTCACTGGATTTTGCACCTTTTGCAGGTGGTGAACTGTTTTGTTTAGATCTTGACGGCGTCTGTCTTAACAGAACATCACGGGTGGCGTATTTCTGCCCAGATGTGTGTGTGTTTAAATAGTCCTGATGTTCATGGGTCAGAGTGTGAAAGCGCTCCGTCTTGCTGTCAAGGACACCGTTAATTAGAACTGCAGGGTTTCCTCTGAGGGAGAGACGACTGTTGCTGAATAATACAAGATATTTGTTGGGGAGTTGGTTCATTTTAGAAAAAAAAATAGATGCTAAATTGTTTTGTCATTTTTTTTGCATTTGTTTGCTGCGTGTGTGTGTGAGAGAAATCCCTTATTAATGAAAGATATTAAATGACCGCCAGCTCTTGAATCTCAGACCCGGAAGGCGGCAATAACGAAGGTCGATAACGACGTTTCTGAACAATGACTTTTTCGGACGTCAAGGAGCTAATGGCTGATATTGAAATGCGTTCCCTCCCTATTGGCCGCTCGGCTGTTTTAGGTCGCGGCCCCATCGCCCCCCCCCCGTCGACCCAGCTCGTTAGCACTTCAGCGCCCGAGCTGTTGACAAAGTCGGAGCGACGTCTCAGCGAGCCCAAGGTTTGAGACGAAAGCGTCCCGCCGACCTGAAGCCGAATTGACGCCGACGCAATGGGAATCGGGACCAGGCGATGGGAATAAACCGTCTTCCAATTTGGCCGTGGTTAGGAAACCGGCTTCCCCGTCGCGTTGCAGATGATAAAACCAATCCGGCCGAACGCTCCGGGCAGCTTCCGCGAGCTCACGAGTGGCCGCCGCCTCCACATTTGGACCGCACACCTCAGCCGGGCTGCTCGTGTTACACACAGACATGTGTTACTCCCAATGTTTGCACTCCCTCGGTCTGTCCTCCCCCCCCCCCTTCCCTCCCTCCTCTGAGCTCCTCCCTCCCCTTCTCTTCTCTGCAGGAGGGGGGGGGGGGGGGGGAGGTTTGGCAGTAGGACCGCTGAAAGGGTGGACACCTAGGGGGACCCACACAGCAGCGCAAACACGCACAAACACATTCCCAGAGCCCAGGGAGTGTGTGTGTGTGTGTGTGTGTGTGTGTGTGTGTCGAGAGCAGCTGTAAGGCCAGTGGACTGTTACTGTAGTTCTTTGTTCAGCCCTGGCTCGGCTCCACTGGGCCTCCCTCTCTCTCTCTCTCTCTCTCTCCCCCCCGTTAGTCTTCCACTCTCAACCTGTGCTGGCGTTCGTTTTATTTCACTTGGCTTTATTCTCCGTTTGCCTTTCTCTGTTTTTTCTTGCCCTATTCGAGGGGGTCTGCAGGTCTGCAAGCATGCAAAAAAAAAAAAAAACCTGCGTTAAAAATGAGAAATGGCTGCGTGAGTTGAGCTCCAAAAGGGTCACAAAACACATTAAAGACACCTGTAAAAAGAGACTTTTTTTTTTTTTTCGTGAGTGTGTGTGTGTGTGTGTGTGTTTTCTCCGCGTGCCTCGGTTTTTGGCGTGCCGGCTTCTGAAGTGAGGTGATGAAAGAAAGCATCTTCTGGCGCCGCGGCGATCCGCCTAATTACAGCGGCTTAAGTGCTTTACCCGCGGCCCTCACACACACTCACTGTCGAGACGCGCGCACACACACACACACACACACACACACACACACCGGCCAGCGCCTCGGCGCGCCTTTTCTCCTCTTTTAAAGACCACGAAGGCCTCTGCTTTCAGCCGGCTCAGTAGTGCGTTAGCGCCGTTTGTGACTCCTCTCGGCCGTGCGACGGGGTTTGGCCCTCAACTGGTGCTATTTTGTTATTTCGTGCTTCTTATTGAAGTTTACATTCATTTCCTGTTTTTGTACTCTGACGTGCAGCATGCACACGAATGCGTGTGTGTGTGTGTGTCTGTGTGTGTCCTTTGTGAGTGGAGAAATTAATTACTCTGGCAGTGTGCAGGCGGGTACCTGTGCCACCGAGGGTCCTTCTGGGTTGCACGGCGCTTGCGGGGCCCTAATGGACTGTGGGGTGTGTGTGTGTGTGTGTGTGTGTGTCTACGCGGTCCCACGCCGCTGTTTAACGCTTGGCGAGCTGGAACTAATTCACTAATTGAGTGTTGAGACGAGAAGAAACAACGGCAGGAATGGAGGGAGGAAAATAAAGGAGGAGAGCGGGAGGGAGAGGCACAAGAAGGGAAGGGGACGAGGAGTTGGTTTGGTAGGACGCGGAGGGGGCGAGACGGACTCCTTTCGGGGGGGGGGGCGGCGCTCGGCGTCCTCGGCGCGGCTGTGTGTTCATGTCTGTCGGCTGGCTGACAGGCAGCTGTGAGAGCCTGCTGCTAGATTATGCGCAGGCCTGGCTTCTCCCAGAATGCACTTCAGCCGCAGCAGCCCGTTAAAGACAGCAGCGGCGACGGTCTTCTCGCGGGCCCGTCACGGGCGCCCGCCCCCCACCGCTGAGCTGCGGTGAATCTCTCGCCTCGTCGAGGCCGCAGCGGACGTGGCACGAGGAGCACGAGCGCAAACGCGAACTCCTGAGTCGCACAAAACGCAACTGGAGCGAGAACGTGTCCGACTCGGCGCCGCGGCGCGGCTCTTAATGCGTGCACGAAGGGACTTCCTCTGCAGTAGTAGTATAGTTGCATGCTACATAGCAGAGGTCCCCCAAAACTGATGGCGAGGTGGAGCAGGGACGGAGTTTGGTCCGCCATCTTTTATTTTGGAGCTTCGCGCTCTCTTTAGAACGTGAGCATAAAGCGCGATCTGATTGGCCGGCTGCCGGCGTATCAGCATGAAAGGAGCAGTGAGCGAGAGCTGCCGAGGGAAGCTGACGGATGACGTCTTCTCCATCAATTTATCCGCTCGCTTCAATATGTTGGATTCATGTTAACGTGTATTTAAAGACCCACGAATAAAATTCTGATTCTGAAGACATTGTCTTATCAACCAAAGATTTCGCGACCCCCCCCCCCCCTGCAGTACCACATTTTGCCGGATGCGAGTGTGGACCTGAAGGCTTTGAATTTTTTTTGTTGGTTTCCACATTAAAACGGTCTCGCGAGCACCGGTAGCGGGGTGAGAACGGTGGGGATTGTTTCGTTTTCCCTCAATGATTTTCATGATAAATCTCCCTCTTTTTTTCCTTTATCCCCAGTCCTCCTCCCCCCCCTCCACACACCCTCCTCTCTGCTAGTGGTCCTCCTGTTCTCCTCATCTCTCCCTCCCTGCCTCTCCATCCATCCCTCCCAGGGAGAGCAAATCCCCCCTTTTCCTAGGTAAGAGCGTAGGGAGGAGCGGTGCGGCTTAGATCTCCCCCCCCCTCACCCCCCCACACCCGGCCCTCCATCCATTCTCTTTTTAAATTATGGTTTCATGCTTCCCTCCTGTTTCCTTCACAGCGCCTCCTTCCTCGTCCCCTCCCATTACATTCGCATTTACATTTATATTTTCTGCGCGGCGCAGATGTCTTGTTCGCCACGGCTCACGTTATTGTCCTACGCTACCGGTCACAAGTAGCTGGAATTCAAATAATGTCCCATCTATTCAAAGACGGCGAGCTAAGTGGCCCTTAACAGGGATGTGAAAACCCACCATTTTTTTTTTTTTTTTGTCTTCGCTTTTTTTTTAAAGTTCCAATTGGGCCGAGGTGGTCTTTTCATTCACTCGTCACTATGGCGATAAACCCCGCAGACGGCGTCGCACCTCACGTGTGCACTTTCAGTTCATTTTAAAGGCGTCCGTCTCTGCCGCTTTTTACCTGCCGCCGTCGGAGGGACGTCCCTTCCCAGCTGAAGGCTTTGTTTGAGGCGGGGGGCGTTCGAATGAAAGGGAAGGAGCAAAAGACTGAGAGGAGGGAAGGCGAGATCAGGGGTGGGGGGGGGGGGGAGGCGGCCTGCCGCGGGGCTGTCCCTGGGGAGTCGCGCTGCACACTGTGTGCACTCGTGCCATTATAAGTTCCAGAATCCAGCGCCCCGAACCCGCTCGTCTTTGCGCAGCGTCTCGTGTGACTCTGCAGAGCGTCTCGTCGTTTCGGAGCTGTGATGAAAATGCTGATTCAAACCGCCGTTTGAGGGGCCCGGGTCACATTAAAAGGTTGTCATGCAACGGCACAAGAAGAGAAGGATTTACTGTGCAGTATTGGCGCGGGGGGGGGGGGTTTATGGGGTTATAAAATAATTCTGGCCCTTCCGACTCAGTTCTACGCGTCTTATTTGATCGCCGTTATTCACACGCCTGCTCAGTTTCCATGGTGATATTCAAACGATAGTCACTGTATGTATTCTGCCCGGACATTTGAACAGCTGACACCTTTACAGGGGTTTCGCACTCTGACTGGAATCCCAGCTGTTGGCGTTTGGAGCTACGGTGGATTCAGCTTGAGTGGATCTTGTCGTATCATTTCTACAAGGGCGAGAGAACGAAGCGAGTGTGCGCAGGTTTCGCCCCCCTCTTAACGTGCCTCTCCCGTCATGCATCTCGCTCCCTCAACATGCGCGCAATCAGCCCGGCCTCCTCTCTCCTCCGCGCTCTCTCTCTGGCGAGGCGGTGGATGGATTGCCAGAGCCGGCGTGTGTCTGGGAGTGCGGCTCCGCTTGCGTTGGCCTGCTGCGCCGGCGTGTCCGGGCTGGGATTAAACCCACTCGCAGGGCACAGGCCCGTGTGGAAAACACATACAATTTATAACCTGGCTCACACACACACACACACACACTGAGCTGCAGCCACAAAAATGGACGAAAAACATAAAGGTGCAGTCTCGCTCGTGCACAAAGCGCACAAGCGCTCAGTTTATTGTTCCTCATCTTACGGTACAAGGTGTGTGACTGAGGCGTTAAAAGGCCAGAGAGCGACGGGCGGATGCACCCCGACTATGTTTTAAATTCACCACTGGACCCAAGGGGCCCCTTTATTTCTCTCTGTCTCCCCCCTCCCTCCCTCCCTCTCCCCCCCTTCAGCTGTTTTTGTTTTGCTTGTTTCTTTCCCATTATGTTCACTCCCCCACATTGTTTTTTTTATCCATTCAGTCCTTTGTGTGTCCCTTTTCCTCTCCTGACAATCACGTGTTGGGAAAGCTGTGCACAGAGATCAGGATACGCGGTGGCACGGGCACTTCCTCCGTGCTGCGCGCTAAGTGTGCGTGCACGTGTGTGTGTGTGTGTGTGTGTGCGTTGGCCGTCTGGTTTGCTCGTTCCCTCTCGTTGTGCCACGCCATGCCGAGGCCATGGCCCCTTTCCCTCTACGTTATTGCAGGACGAGAGCGAGTGTGTGTGAAGCGTCGCAGAGGGTTCTCTGCAGGGGCCGGGGCCATTGGGACCGGGCCCCTGCTCCGCTGGATTGGAAACCCTGTCTGTGAGTGAGGCAGGACGATAGAGTGAGCTGCATGTCGAAACAGCCTCCAGCAGCGCCGTCAGAGCCGGGGTTGAGGGCTCGTAGTGAGCCGTGGGTTTGTTTCAGGAGGCCGGCTCTTTTCACTGGACCGACAATGTGCTGTAGGTCGGCGTTACGACGATATTCATTCTTTTCTGCCTCGTCTTCAGCGATAGTTTTTTTGAATGACATCATTTTGGAGGTGAATAGTACCGTCAGAAACGTGTCTTTGAACCCTGCCGTGCGGTTCTGGCGCTCTTAAAACGTGTTGTCAGGTCCGACGTGTCTTGTGCATGCGTGGACGTCCGGTGTTCACCGAAAAAGAACAGAAAAAGTTGCGGGTTGAGATAGTTTTGATTGAAGAACACTGCTCCGGTATTGCAGCTCTGCAGGGGTTTGCACGGCGAAGCAGCTGCTGCAGGTTCCTCCTCGGCCCGACTGACCAGGACCACAGACAACCTGAACCACTGCTCGGCCCGTGGTGTTTTCTCAGGGCTGCAGCCAGACGCAGATGATGGATTTGTCAGATTTATCATCGCTCGTCCGTCTGCCAGCGGGTTCACCGGCTAATGACTAATCATCTGGACGAGTGTGTGTGTGTGTGTGTGTGTGTGTGTGTGTGTGTGTGTGTGTGTGTCTGGAAGCAGAAGCCGAGGTGATTAAACAACGTTACCTGAACCTTTCATCCGCTCTGGACTGCTCGTTCATCTCTCCGTCTTATCCTCTGTGTGTCTCCCCCCCCCTCTCTCTCCCCCCTCTCCCTCTCTCTCTAAATATCTATTTGTCTCTCATCCAAACACTCAACCCCCGCCTCCCTCCCCAGCCCCATCCCTCTTTCTCCCTCCCCAGCTGCACAACATTAGCAGATGAGTGAATTAATAAACCCCCACGCACGCACACACACGCACACACACTGACGTGGACGCACACACACTGACGTGAGCCGACCGGTAGACGGAGGAGTGGGCGAGCGGCGCGCTGTCGCTAAGTGGCGAGACGCCGCGGCTCTCTATCATCGTGAGCCGCGCGCGCCAGTTATGGGGAGACTTCGCGAAAACGAAATTGCGATTTCGAAAAATTCTCCTTTAAAATGATCCTGTAGGACTCAGACGAGTGTGTGTGTGTGTGTGTGTGTGTGTGTGTGATAATGAATGATGTGTACTGACTACAATAATAATATATGAATAGTTGGGCAAGTAACACAAAGTCATTATGTAGGTTATGTGTGTGGTCACGTGTGTGGGATCATGTATGTGCCTCTTTGCAGACAGCGCGGGGGGGAGCAGTGTTTGATATGTGACAGCTGATTAAGGAGAGGACGGAGGTGCAGGGGAGCTCTGACAGGAAACCTCCATGGGGGTAGGTAGCACCGGGCGGGGGGAGGAGGGGGAGGGGGAGAGAGACGGACGAGGGAGTCAAGATACAGTGGAGGCGCGTGAGGGTCGGCGGGAGGTAGATTGAGATGGAGAGGGAGCAGCGGGGGGGGGGGCGGCGAAATGATGAGAGGGGCCTTTCCGGCGGGAAGGAGAGAGGGAGCTGTGAGAGGAGTGAGCGGATGTCGTGGAGGTGGAAGAGGAAGAGGAGGAGGAGAGGAAATGGGGGAAAAACAAGGTGGGAAGGGAAAGAGAGGAATGTGGCACGGCACCCTGCTGCTTATCCTTGAACACTCTGAGGAGGTCCCTCCCTCCTTCTCCACACACACACACACACACACACACACACACACACACACACACTCGCGGTACCCGACTGGCACACGAGGGTGCTGTTGCAATTAAACCGGCACAGCATGGAGCCCAGATTGAGAGAGCGACTGAGCGAAGGAGAGAGGACTCCACGCCGCATGAACACTACCCCTGGAAGAGAGAGAGGGAGAGAGGAAGCGAGTGAGGCGAGGGGGGAGGAGGGGGAGGGGCATGGCTGCAGAGAGGACGGAGGTAAAGTGGTGCGATGATGGGGGGGGGGGGGTAATGATGGAGAAAGCAGAGGAAATATAGGCACTATGGTGGTTGTTATAGCAGTTACTGAAAAGCATTGCAAGCACACAAAGATTGGTTCAGTTGATCCGATCGTTTAGCAATAGTACTAAATATATATAGAAACGGCAATGGTTCCTTCTGGAATGTGCTGGTCTTGCTCGGTGAGACGCTCCGTGTGCTGCAGCGTTGTCGCCTCCCCCTGCTGTGATTGGTTCTTTAATTAGCTCCTAACAAGAGGAAGCCGTCGCGCCGATTGGACGCCTCATCGTTGGTAATTAGCTCGGTTTAAGTCAATGGGAGGGTCCTGGGGCCGCGCAGGTACCGCTCCCATGCCCCGATTTGCATCGGCGGGTGTTTGCGACGGAACAGGGCGCTTACGTTTCAGCTTCCGGTTCGATATCCGAGCGCCAGGACGACGCCGACACACAAACGCGCGGCGCTTAATTCCCCGAATTCCATGAAATTGTCTGATTTTGTTGTTTATTGGTGAAATCATTTGTGTGTGTGTGTGTGTGTGTGTGTGTGGTGTCCAGGTGTGATGCAGCCCGCCGTAGTTAAAAACACACATCTGGAGTAGAGGGCTCACACTAACCAGATGTGCTCTAGTGAGACAAACACACAACACGCTTTGTGTTAAAATCCTGGGGTTTTATTTGTTTCTGGTTAGAGGTGTGTGTGTGTGTGTGTGTGTGTGTGTGTGTGTGTGTGTGTGTGTGTGTGTGTGTGTGTGTGTGTGTGTGTGTGTGTGTGTGTCCGCCAGGTGTATTGTACAGAGGTTGGCAGATGTTATTTTGATGTTGGTGAGTGACAAAGGATAAAGAGAACAGAAAACAATGGAATGACAATACATTGTGCGGACACACAAACACACACACACACACACACACACACTGCCAGAGTCTCGGCTATGAAGTCAGCCATGAGATAATGTTTGGTCAAGCATGGTTGGATAGAGAAGCAATTAAGTAAACGCCATGCATGTAGGTGCGGCCGGGATAGACGGCGTGTCGAGAGCTCCAGCTGTTGTGTACCGACAAATTACTCTGTTATTTTTCACTTGTGTGCGTGCGCGCGTCTGTACGCATGCACTCCAGTGAATGCAAACAAGTGTTAATACGGCTCACGTGAGCACGTAATTGTTGACACCGACACACAACCCCGGGCAGTACGCGCACAGATGTTGGACATCGCCGTGCTCGGCCCGATTGGCTCCATGGCGTGACCTGATTGTGGGCTGTTTTGTTGTTGTTGTTGTTGTTGAGTATTATATGGAACATTATTATGCTCAGTATATAACGAATTAACTGTGCGCTGGAGGGCTCATTAAGTACAACCTTTACTCTCACCTATACACACCTCTCCCATCCGGGCACAGCAGTGGCTTTTTAGCGCTAGCCGCTAGCTAGCGCTTCTCATTGAATGTGGATATCAGACACCAAATGTATATATATTTTATTTACCGCGCTCAACGTGTGTTGTTGTACACACAAGAAGCCGCGTCAGATGCAATTAACGACGCAACCCCGGCCGGAGGGGCCAGAATGGCCGCCGCCGCCGCCGCGCGCCACATGCACGCCGCACGTTGTTGTTGTTGTTGTCTCTTCCTGTTGTTCAGTTGGTCTGCCTCTCCATCCGTCTTCTGGGATTGTCTTTATGAATCTGCGGGCGCACACGCAGCGAACTCCAGACGCATGTATATTTGATTCCTGCTTCAGAATAATTAATAGCTTTTTGTTCATTTATTTATTTGTTTGTTTTTCGAAGCTGCCAGAAGTGAGGAGTGTGTGTGTGCGTGTGTGTGTGTGAGAGGGAACGGAGAAGCTACTATGCCATCATTTGAGATCGTGCAGGTTTTTTTTTCCCGGTGTGGCATCGTTACGTTAGTAATACACTTCTTTTTAAAACCTGCCGCACAAGTTGGAATTGATTGTGTGTTTTAACTTATACTCAATAATCAATCAACAAAAACAAGTTTAATGAAAAAACAAAAAACAGCCGGCTGGTAGCGATGCTAGAGAGGGAACTATTCCCTTTAACAGTCAATTAGCTAAAAAAAAAAAAGTGTACCTTAAGGACACGAGGTATTCCAACATGCATAACAATTAAGAGTCTTCAGCCATTTCAAGCAAACTCAGCAGCTTTCGTGCACAAACAAAAAAGTCGGAAAAAGACTCAAATGGCCTGACTCTTACAGATATGACAAATGTCTTGAGGAGCAGCTCAATAAATGAAATAAACCTGTCACACGCTGCTGAAAACATGGAAAAAAAAAAAACGGCAAAAAAAAAAAAACGACACTCCGCTGCATTACAAAAAAAGTCCCTTCAAAATAAAATCACAGGGTGAGAACGGGCAGACTCCTCGCCAACGGAGGCTGCGTGTGTGTGTGTGTGTGTGTGTTTTCCGCCGCTTTTTGTGCCTCTTTGGAGCTCGCTCGGTTTTCTCGAAGCGGTCATGTTTACAGCCAACAGGCATCCTCCATCTCTCTGAGCTCGCCCACCCACACACACGCACGCACACGCGCACAAGCGCACACACACTCGGGAGGTCTCCAGCCATGGTTGCAGGTATCTGGCAGACTTTTCCACACATGACCTGGTAGTGATTTACCGTCTTCATTAGCATGCTCCTTGTGTGTGTAGGCGATACATTTGTGCTTTAGGCGGGCTTGATGTTGGCGAGATGTGTGTCTTTTGTGTTGTAGTTTTTTTTTTGTGAGTTTTTAGGATCAATAAAACAAAATCTGTTTGTTTTTTTTTGCCTCCCCTCACTTTTCTATTCTTTTCTGCTCTGCACCGTGCTCTTCTGATCTCTTCTGGCCTGTTTGTTGTATTGTTTCTCTGACCGCAGCGTGGGTCACTTTGGCACAGTTGTGTGTGTGTGTGCGTTTGTGTGTGTGTGTGTGTGTGTGAGAGAGAGATAGATACAGCCAGGGTTGCACGGTGGGGAGGTAGCTATCCAGAGCGGGAAGCGAGGACAGACAGCCTGGGCCAAGGTCACTCCTACTGTGTGTGTGTGTGTGTGTGTGTGTGTGTGTGTGTGTGTGTGTGCGCGCGTGTGTGTGTCCACTTGTCCGCCCTGGTATACAGCTGAAGATGTGAGCGATTCCTCTCATTCTCTCTGTCTGGCTTTCTTTTTTTTTTTTCTTCTCCATCATCTGAGTGTTTGTATCCGATGTGACACTCGACGAAGAGGAGAAACTAATGCGGCCTGACCGGTTGTATTCACATCTGTATATCACATCTGTATGAGCGCTGAGAACTACCATCGCTCTGCTGCTCACAGCTGCTTATCTATTGCTATTCATTTTTTATTGTGAAATGGATATAATGGCGTTTAAGACTTTTGGTCGGACAAAATAAATGATTGTTTGTTGATTGATTTGTTCTATCTGATTTAATTTTTTTAATTTTCTGGCCTATTTGTGGTCACTTGAGTCTCCTGCCTTTTTCCCGGTCTCCCCCCCCCCCCCCCCCGCTGTTTGTCTCTCTCCATCTATACGTCTCTGTCAGTCCGTCCGTCCCCCTCTTTCTCCGGGTTCCTCTCTGGGTCCAGACGGGCAGTTTGCAGGTTAACTGGTGCAGCTGGAGCTGCATTATTAGCATCCTGCTGTGAGCCCCTATTGGCTCTGCTCCTCTCCTCCTTTTCCCCGCTTCCTCCGTTGGTCTCACAGTTGGTTTTTCTTAGCCCCGCACGCCAAACAATGTGACTTTTAACCCGGGTCATTTCATCTGAAGAGTAATCTCACTTAGGTTGTTTGTATTCATATTTTTTTTTATTTGTTTATTTCATTATGTGTTTATTTTCAACAATTTTTCATAGTTGTAAAGCGTTTAAAGAGTGAAAATAACAAAGGCCTATCAAAGAGGAGGGAAACCTGTTTTAGCTGCTTTATTACATCTGATTGCACATGACAACATGGGCTTTTTTTGGGGGGGGGGGGGGGTCTTACAGTTTGGAGAACACTAAGCACGTCTCTTAGGCCTTTCTTTTAGGTTAGTGTGTGTGTGTGTGTGTGGGGGGGGGGCTTAATGTTGTTGTTGTGGAATGAAGATTGGCTTTTTAGTGGTATTTGGGTGATGCAGCGGGGAGAAGCCTGCTAGCTCCCTCTGACTCCTCCTGGGAGCACAGATTAAAGACTCACACAAATGCACACGCGCACACATACACACACACCTACATGCACAGGCAGTAAACAGCAGGGTAGGATTAGAAAGAGCTAGGCAAACACACACACACACACACAGACATATCTGTTAGATTTAGCACCAAAAACAAACGATTAGTGAATCTTAATCAACCCGATGCACCTCTTCGTCTCGCTCCCCAACCTCCCGTGTCCGTCTGTCCGCTCTCGACGCATGACTTTGATTACGGTTGCTGTGGCGATGATCCCTGGATGTGGACACGCGCTCGCTAACCTGCATGGACGGGTGTTTGTGTGTGTGTGTGTGTGCGTTTCATCCACCTCGCACCTCTCAAGTTGAACATCCAGTCAGAGAAATGCTCATTTTGCGAGTCGCTCGGGTGGAATTCGACTATATTGTCGTATTATTCTTCTAGAATGGTGTTCAATTGACACACTTGACATGCGTTGTGTTGAGGGAGGTGGTGAGATGGGCAGCGCGGTTTAGAAAAACCTTTGCACTTTTCCCAAATTTTTATATTTATTTAAGTACATTTGCAAAAGGTAATAAAACTGTGAAAAAGTGTTATGCTCTTATTTTATAAACAGAAACACTTTTTTTTGCATTATAATGCAATTAAATCAGTTGACATAATGAAACTCAATCGAAACAAAGGAGCGATTTCCCGATTTTATTTTATTTTTTTTGCGGGCAGTTGGGCGTCTTACAGCGTAACAATCTTACAGAAAAGGTTCGGGAGCTTCTGTAACACGCGTTCTTAACCATTATTGTGCGTCCGTACTTGTGTTTTACACGTGTGCCCGCGTGGGGGAATGGAGGG